>NC_057716.1:70194746-70239166 GCF_004010195.1 Chiloscyllium plagiosum | reverse complement strand
TTAGCTACGTTGAATTCCATTTGCCACCTTTCTGCCCAGCTCTGCAGCTTCTCTATATCTTGCTGTAACCTGCCACATCCTTCCTCACTGTCAGCAACTCCTCCGACTTTCGTATCATCCGCAAACTTGCTTACCCAACCTTCTAACCCCTCTTCCAGGTCATTTATAAAAATGACAAACAGCAATGGTCCCAAAACAGATCCTTGCGGAACACCGCTAGTGACGGCACTCCAAGATGAACCTTTGCCATCAACTACTACCCTCTGTCTTCTTCCATCCAGCCAATTCCTAATCCAAACCTCCAACTCACCCTCAATGCCATGCCTCCGTATTTTTTGCAGTAGCCTACCATGGGGAACCGTATCAAACGCCTTACTAAAATCCATATACACCACATCTATCACTTTACCCTCGTCTACCTCCTTAGTCACCTTCTCAAAGAATTCAATAAGGTTTGTGAGGCACGACCTGCCCTTCACAAAACCATGCTGACTATCCTTTGGTCACTTATTCCTATCCAGATGTTCATAAATCCTATCCCTTACAATTCTCTCTAAGACTTTGCCCACAACAGAAGTGAGACTCACTGGCCTATAGTTACTAGGGTTATCCCTACTCCCCTTCTTGAACAAGGGAACCATATTTGCTATCCTCCAGTCTACTGGCACCATTCCTGTAGACAACGAGGACATAAAAATCAAGGCCAATGGCTCTGCAATCTCCTCCCTTGCTTCCCAGAGAATCCTAGGATAAATGCCATCAGGCCCAGGAGACTTATTATTTTCACCCTTTCCAGAATTTCCACCACCTCTTCCCTACATACCTCAAAGCCGTCCATTCTAATTAATTCTGACTCAATATTCACATTCGAACAATGTCCTGTTCCTGAGTGAATACTGACAAAAAGTATTCATTCAGTGTCTCCCCAATCTCTTCAGCCTCCACACGCAACTTCCCACTACTATCCTTGACTGGACCTATTCCTACCCTAGTCATTCTTTTATTTCTGACCTACCTATAGAAAGCCTTAGGGTTTTCCCTAATCCTACCAACTAAGGTCTTTTCATTCCCCCTCCTTGTTGCTCTTAGCTCTCTCTTCAGATCCTTCCTGGCTACCTTATAACTCTCAATCGCCCCAATTGAACCTTCAAGCCTCATCTTTACATAGGCCGAAGCCTACTTTTCCAAGCCACGCATCCTAGGTCGTGCCTCACCACATCATAATTTCCCTGCCCCCAGCTATAACTCTTGCCCTGCAGTGCACACTTATCCCTCTCCATCACTAGAGTAAAAGTCACCGAATTGTGGTCACTGTCCCCAAAGTGCTCACATACCTCCAATTCTAACACCTGGCCTGGTTCGTTACCCAGAACCAAATCCAGTATGGCCTCACCTCTTGTTGGCCTGTCTACATAAGTACTGAGTTATGAGTTTAGAAATAGATATTTCCTCAGGAGAGCAACTAGTATCTGGCATAGTTGACTGCAGCTCTCCAAGTATTCTCAAAGTCGCCATGCTGATTAATGTAATACAGCTTTATTGGCACACAACGTGTATTACTTCAAAAGTAATTCTAAAGTGAAAAGAAAATTGGAAGTGCTTGAAAGCAACACAATGTTGCTAGCAGTATTTTGTATTTTTCTTACATCTCCAACATTTGGTATAAAGAATTTCAGAACATAATGATTCAGTTGGTAAAATCTGCATCTAATCAATAGAACTTCAGCTGCCTTAGAGATTTTACTGTCACCGATGTTGACTTGGTGTAACTAGTCGATGACTAGCACTGCTTGAAGTAAAAGAGAAGGTGCCTGTTCATTTTTCTCAAGTTAGTTAGATTGTTTGCTGACTCAAGTTTAAGCCTGGCTACTACTTGAGGCTAGTAACCTGATGGTCATGAGATCAAGTGCCTGTGTAGAAAGTTGGAAAATTACATTTTTAGAATATTGGGAACTGTGGGCGAGCACCAGAAATAAATGACCCTGTCAACTGTTTATTATTTTTAGTTCACTGATATCTTTCAAGAAAGGGTACCCAATAGCTCTGCTCATGTTCCTGATGAAGGACTTATGCCCAAAACATCGATCGTCCTGCTCCTCAGATGCTGCCTAACCAGTTGTGCTTTTCCAGCACCAGACTTTTCAACACTGTTCTCCAGCATCTGCAGTCCTCACTTTCTCCTAATCTGATAGTTCTGTCTGACCAAATAACCTGAGAGCTAGCAAGCTTGGAAATATGTACCTTTAGTAGATAATGAGGATGTTTGTCAAAAAAAAAGAAAATGAAGGGCAAGCCGATTGTTCCTTAAACTCATACGTTCAGCCATCTTCTGGGAAAGCTTTGTCAAAGGGTCAGTTAGACTCGAAACGTCAGCTCTTTTCTCTCCTTGCAGATGCTGCCAGACTTGCTGAGATTTTCCAGCATTTTCTCTTTTTTGCTTTGGAGACATGTTCTCTGTGACAGAAATCTGCAATTTCACTAACCTTCTGGATGGTTGCCTTTTTGAAAGGGAACTACTTTCTTTCCTCCCCCCACCACACCTCCGTCCCTTCCCCACACCCCCATCATGGGATGTATTTTTGCCTGGCAACAGCCCAATTTTGTTTCTCTCTTCTATCTTTGCTTCTGAAACACTGAACTATTCACCTAAAGATTTTTTTAAAAGCTTATTTAAATGCATACAAATTTCCAGGCAACCCAGGACTCTTCAGAAATCAAATATGTCTTTCTGTTTTTAAAAAAATCATTCATGACATGATAACATTGCTGGCTAGGCCAGTATTTATTGCCCATCACTAACTGCGCACAGGGGAGTAAAGATTTAACCATGTTGCTGTGGGTCGGGATTCACATTAAGAGCCAGACCAGGTAAGGATGGCAGTTTCCTTCCCTAAAAGACATTATGAACCAGATGGGTTTTTCCAACGATCCATGATGGATTCATGATCATCGGTAGACTCTTAACTCCAGATTTTTATTGAACTCACAATCTACAATCTGCCCCGTCAGGATTTGAACCTGGGTGGCACATGCAATATGGAATTACAGGTTCTGTTCACATTTGATCACAATTTCCAAATAATACCATTATCAACCTTCTTTGTAACGTAGTAATAATATTATTGTTTAATATATGTTCTGACTGAATGTTGGTCCTTGACTCATAGTAATCACACAATACCTTTCTATCCTGTGTTTTTCTTTTTGTTTGTGATTATTTAAAGCTGTTTAAAAGGTTGGTCTTTACTTCCACAAGGTGCAGACCTCTTATCTATATGAAACATTCCTTAAAATCAACTCTAATATAAATTTTGAAATCACCAAGAAAGATGCATATATTAAGAGAAGGAACAGACTGGAACAGATACAAGTATTTAAGTACCTGTATTTAGGAATTATATATGCACATGAGTGGTGCAATAAAGTAATAACACAAAGCCCAGCAATAGAAAAAGTCAGATTTACTAAGAAGAATTAACTACTGAGTACTAATTAGAAAGGTGAATAAATAACTTGATGTGATCTGTAAAGAAATCAGTTTGAAGCGTGAAATATGGATGTGAGACATCAGTATAATTTGTTTCTTGGTTAGTACATAAAAGCTTTTAAACCTTTAACCTATAAGCTATCTTACATTTACAATATAGTAAGACATCATCAAAACCAATGTATCTAGTGCCCCAATTCTAAACTTAAATCCTCCATTTTGCACTGGCATACAAGATTTATTATGGAGGTCATGGAGATGTACCAACATCAGACCATCTTCTGAGATAATGAGCTTCTTGTCAGTGATATCTGCCTGTCACACAGCAGAACAAATAGCACCAAGAATGTTAGCAAATTTTGCTAAAGTAGAAATACAACCGAGAAAAATCAGCAGTAATATCTCACCCGTATTCCTATACTTCACAATCTATCTATTCTCGTCAACCTACCAGGTAACAGGCAGAGTCTGTTGCCCAAAGTATTGAGAATGACTAGTTCTCTGAAGGAACTCTTTTCAGATAGTCAGATCAAATTCTACGTGATCTAACTGTAAAAGCACCTACTTTGTAACTGCTTTCACCTTGAAAACCTTCAAGCAAATTTTAAACATTTGATTAATTAATACAAAGTGCATCTGTGTAACACATGTACACAAGTACTTCTCCTTTTTCTCCCAAGAGATAGGTAGTGGAATATTTTCAGTTATATGGAAGCTACTAAGATATTTCAATTCCTCATTAAAAGACATTGGGATAATTTAGTTTTATTGGGTAGAGTTAAAGATGATGGCTTTTCCCTGCTGTTAAGAAAGAATATCTAAATGAAGAATACAGTATATTTGCCATAAAGTAAGGAAGATGAATATGTCTCAGAATACAATGGCTTGTTTTAAAACAATTTTTCATTGATATGCATTTAACATAGTTACAGAAATTGGAAAATTATCTGTTTACAGTGTGGGCCTTTAAGGTAAAATATGTTATTATTCAGGTAAAGGGTGAGACCATCAATGTTCCTCTTTAATATGTTCGGCTAATCAAATATCTGTTTCCTATTAAGGTACGTAGTATTCATTTTCTTGGATATTTTAAAGGCTTACATTGAAAATCTGTATCAATTCAAATTAGATTGCCCTTCTGTGACTTCTGTTAATTATTTCTGCCTTTCTTGGAAAAAAAGCTCATAAATGTTTTATTGCATGAATCTATTTACTGACAGCCCCTATTCATGAATCAATTCATCAGTTTAAAGGCTACCAGTTGTTTGATATTAAAATGTCAAATTTTGCTTTAAAATTGCTTCATTGAAAAGCTTTGGGCAAACTTTTTTTTCCCAGATAACTGTGTGGGCGGGGGACTCATTTGCATGTTTTCAGGAGTTGTACCTCCAAATATATACGAGCAGCAAGGTGGGTCAGTGGCAAGCACTGCTGTCTCCCAGCACCAGGGACTTAGGTTTCATTCCAGCCTTGGGTAACAGTGTGGAGTTTGCAGGTTCTCTTTGTGTCTGTGTGGTTTCCTCTGGATGCTCCGGTTTCCTCCCACAATCCAAAGATGTGCAGGTTAGGTGGATTGACCATCTAAATTGTCCATAGTATCCAGAGATGTGCAAGCTAGATTGATTAGGCATAAGAAATAGTGTAGGATATAAGGTAGGGGGTTAGGTCAGGGTGAGATGCTTTTCGGAGGGTTGGTGCAGACTCGATGGGCCAATTTGCCTCTTTCCATATTGTAGGGATGCTATGATTCTAAATTTGAGGCAAATTCAGGATCCCAACATTATCCCACTCTATTCAGTGTTTTTGCAAAGAGGGATTGAAGGTATGTTGGAAACCCCTCAGGTATGTTGGATAGAATGTTAAAGTAATTAAAAGGTCAGTGCTGGTTTGCAATGCAAAGTGATGCCAACAGTGTTAGTTGAATTCCTGTACCACCTGAGGTTGCTGTTAAAAACTCTCCTGCTCAACTTTTCCCCTCACCTGAGGCATGATGACCCCCGGGTTAAACCGCCACCTGTCATCTCTCTATAATAAGAGAGCAGCCCTATCATCTGGTAGGACTAAGGTGAGTTTACCTTTCATATGCAGCCCTTTAAGCACCATGGCTAACCACCAACTTTATACTTCATTCATGTGATGGCGGTGTCGTTTGCAAAGCCATTATTTAGAATCATTTCTAATTGATAATGCTCAGCCACATCCTTGAATGCCACAATTGTTGATGCACTCACAGTACTGTTAGGAAGAAAGCTCCAGGATTTTGACCCAGCAATGATGAAGGGATGGTTATATATTCCAACTCAGCATGGTTTATGGCTCAGCTGGGAACTTGCAGGTGTTAATGAAGAATGAGCATTACTCTGAAATGTCGTTGACAATAGGCAGAGGTTGCCCTTATAATAGTAGCTAATTGAGACTGCTTTTGCTGGGTATGGGTAAGACAGTGCCTATTTCTGTACCCTAATTTCACAATCAGCATGTCCTTGAGCCTGTACAGTGGCATGTAATTCATCTCTATCATGTTAGCTGGACCAATGAGGAGGAGCCATAATGTTTCTCACCTCCAAAGGGCTAACAATCAGAAGAGGAGCAGCAACTGCAGAATGAAATGCAGCTGGATGCAGCAGAGAGCTTGGCCAATGATCAGAGATCAAAGAAGTGGTCCTATGTGCAGATGGTCAGTTTCCTGGGCCTTTTTGGAGCAGTACTGACTCTGGAGAGAGGACTCTCTCAGCCCTTTTGTAAGAGGATCTCAGGTCAGAAGCATCAGCAGCCTGTAGCAGTGATGGTCAACAACGGCTGTGGATATCTTTGTATTCAGATTACTTCAGGAATCAGCTTCTGATTAACAATGGATCTCACAATCTGCTGCTTGTAACTGCATCATACAGCTGAATGGTGCATTGCCTGCGAAGACAATGGACTACATGAATTTCCAAATGGGTGCTGTCTGCCAGGGCTGGATCAACTTTCTGACAAGACCCAGGGACCCGGGTTTGATTCCACCTTCAGGCAACTGTCTGTGTGGAGTTTGCACATTCTCCCTGTGTCTGCGTGGGTCTCTTCTAGGCCCTCTGGTTTCCTCCCACAGTCCTAACATGCAGGTTAAGTGGATTGATGATGGGAAATACAGGATTACTGGGATCAGGTAGAAGAGGACAAGATTGAATAGGATGCTCTCGGAGGGTCAGTATGGACTCGATGGGCTGAATGGCCTGCTTCCACACTGGGATTCTATGATTCCTCAGGTGCAAGCTGTTAAGTAATTACACTCATATAGTCATCAAAGCACTATGCACAAGACCAAGCTGTTTGTAAATAAGAAGCGTTTCCATTATTTCAATGTACAGCTTGTATTTGAGCATTGCAAAAGGATCCTGAAAGTGCATGCAAAATTCCCAGGGAACTGCTGTGACACAAACCTATTCAGATGAAGGGCTTTTGCCTGAAACATCGATTTTCCTGCTTCTCGGATGCTGCCTGACCGGCTGTGCTTTTCCAGCACCACTCTAATCACAAACCTATTCAGTTAGTCTCAGCCTATTGAAAGACCAATGTGGGCTTCTGAGATGACCATAGCTATTAGATTGTAGCCAATTACAAATAAGGGCAACAATTTAATAGACCATTAGTTTGTTTATAAGCTAGTCCCATTCTTCAGCCTATCCCTGAAGCTCTCTAAATTCATCACTTTGAAATATATATCCAGCTCTCTCTTGAAAATCTAATGGAATCCACTTCCACCACTTTCCCAAGTAGCGCATTCCAAATTCTAACAACGTTTAGTAAAGAAGTTCATCTTCATCTCACTCCTAGTTCTCTTGCTGAGAACCTTGAAATTGCAAACCTCAGTTTCTGTCATACCAACTAATGGAAACAAAATATCCTCGTTTACCGTCTCAAAAATAGTTCATAGTTTTGAACATCTCAACATGGCTACCTCTTAATCCTCACTGCTCCAAAGAGAATAAGCCCAATTTCTCTAATTTTTTTGTTTTATCTATAATCTCTCATTCCTGGTTTTATTCTACTAAATCTGCTTTACACTCTCCTTCCTGAAATATAGTGCCCAGAACTAACAGAGCACAACACTCCAGCTTCGATTTGACCAATGATTTGTCAAGGTGTAGCATCACTATTTTGCTTTTATACACTATGCCTCTATTTATAAACTCAAGAATCCTATCAGTCTTCATAACAACTATTTCAAATTGCCTGGCCACCTTCAGAGAATCATATCCCAACACTGATCCCTGGGGAACACCACTTTCAACTCTTCTCTAATCTGACAAATGCCACTCTATATCTACTGCTAGTTCCTATCTTTTAGCCAACTTCTAATCCATGCTGTCATCAATCCCAAAGACTTCTAATTTATTAACCAACTGACCATGTGTCATTGTATCAGATATTTTATGAAAGTTCAAATATACAACATTCACAGCACTATCCTCATCAATTGCTCATTATGCATAATACATTAACTCAAACTCCTAACCCATACATTAACCAAGACGTAGGCTGCTAATTAGATGCCTTAAGAAGTTTAAATTGGAAGGACCAGTATCAGAGTACCTCAGTTTATAATGAGCAAATTACCCGTTTTCTAGTAAAGAAACTGTGGTGGCAAGATTCTACCTTTTTTCAACCTTCCCTTCACTACTACACATTTAACTGCGAGCAGATCATGAGAAAAGAAAATCCACAAATACATTACCTCCACATTCTAGACTAAGCTTCTATTTTATCAGCTGAACTCTTGGCTTACTTCAGACACTACACTGCTGCACATTTTAAAATTTATTTTCACTTATCAAACAAGTCAATTATGTTCATACCACACTTTGGACCTTGTTGTCAATTATAATAATTACTAGATTAGATTAGATTACTTAGTGTGGAAACAGGCCCTTTGGCCCAACAAGTCCACACCGACCCTCCGAAGAGCAACCCACCCAGACCCATTCCCCTAAATTTACCCTTCACCTAACACTATAGACAATTTAGCATGGTCAGTTCACCTAACTTGCACATTTTTGGACTGTGGGAGGAAACCGGAGCACCCCCACGCAAACACGGGGAGAGTGTGCAAACTCCACACAGACAGTTGCCTGAAGCGGAAATTGAACCCGGGTCTCTGGCGCTGTGAGGCAACAATACTAGCCACTGTGCTGCCCAGTAGCATTGAACAATCCATGGAGAAAATCTCTCCGAATTACTTCAACAAATTTCCATAACACAACATTAAAAGCTGTAACGTTTTTTCCACTTTGCACGTAAGTATACTTGTGTTCTCACAGAATAAGGAAGTGACTTAGTGTAAACAATTGACTATTCTATCCCTAAACAGAATCTACCTTCAAACATTGCCTTGACACCAACAATGTGTCTCTCCAATAACTTTTTAATCTCTTTCTGTCCTAGGTTCCTCCCAAAATCTCCATCATTTGATTTTTATTTTGGTTGAAGAACTTTCTTACAAAATCATTTGCACCTCAAACTCCCTTATCTCTGCCAAAGTCCCTTAGCTCTGACCTTTTCTTAAGAAATATTGAACTTTACCTTTTTATCTGAGGCAACTTCTTCAACCATCTTATCTTTAACTTCTCAAACTCCCTACATGCCATCGCCATCTTCTCTGAAGCTCAAGATTGGTGTCCATTCTTTGGATGTTTCAACTAGTTAATGCATCAAAAGCACTTCACCCAAGTACTTGTTAGGCTGAGATGGACAAAAGGACACAGAATTTGTTTCCGGTTCAGCTAGATTTTATTAACAAAATATTCCTTATTAAAAACACTTTGACCATTTCCCAAATTCCCACAATGTTTGCACTCTAACTTGCTCTAGCCATCTGAGGAAAGATATTACTGACAATGATCCATGTGCTGAGCTGGGCCATTGAAATGTCCTTCCTCTCTGTTGTAAGGTTGGCTCTATTCCACAAAAGTGGGCCTCTTGAACCAGGATAAATTTTCTCCTGGGTGCTCTTGGCTCACTGCGTGGTCTTCTGCCATTGGTCTTGTTTCAAATCTTCCTTGAGAGTCTTTACTCATTTTACTTCACTGAGACACTACCTTCCAGTTGTGTGCTTTTATATCCCCTCACCCTGACCTTCCAAAATGTTTGATCACTTTTTGCCAATGTGGTGATGAGCTAAATTCGAATCATCCAATGGGGCCACACCAGTACCCTTTATTATTGCCATGCTGGGAAGTGTAAGGTGCACATACTCAGGCGGTCAAGGTGCTAAAAAGTCTGACTAACACTTCTCAAATACACGTCCCTTGGGCTGGTGTAACTGGTTCTTCTTGAACATTTGTAACCTCTTTGATCTTGGTTTCAACTGTTCTTTGTAACTGACACCTGTTGGCTGCTGTTTAATTTAGTTTGGCTAATTTTCTGTCAGGCCAGGTTTCTCCATCTGTGGGTCAATTTCAAAAGCACAATTTTGGGTTCAAAGTTGCTTGACCACAAGATCCTTCTGCTCTGATGAGGAATTCCAGTATATATTTGCAGCTAATTTCCTAGGAAGCACTTGTAGCTGGACATTACTTCAACAAATAGCAGGCACAACACAGATATTATCTATTAGCTATCAAGTTCAAATTTAAAACACACAAGCAGTAAAATAAAGAAAAAAACATTTGGAGAACATTGAATTTCTAAAAAGAACATTCAATGACTCGACTTAAAGTTAGAAATATAGGTGTTCTTCTGATGTTGAAATGAAAACAGAAGGAGTCACGTTGTCTCGGCCCTTCTTGATGTTTCCTTTGTTGGCTGTTTTCATTGTTTTCTAATAACACGAGTTTTGTTGAAGGGCTTTGTTAAATTGGCTTATGTGCATCAATGGACATGATGATTAAATCTGTTGAAAGCAGCTTAGCAGCTTGAACTTTGATCATCAAAGAAGTTTTCCACTGCAGAAACAAGATCTAATTGTGATATATGGAAGGGCAAATATGTTTAGTATTAAATATTAAAAATGGAAGTAATAACCATATTACATTCAACTAATCTCACTTCTGTAGATTGGATGAATATAATGTGCTATTATAAATTTCTGGTAATTTTTTTTATTGATTTGTTTCATAAATCATCTGATACAATGATAAGGTATGAATAGTATAAGCTAAATTATCCTTTCTTAATTTTGAATTTTGCAAATCTGAAATCTGATTGACATAACACAAACTCTGAGATAATATTCCCATGTACTGTACTTGCTCACTATGAACGTAAGTTGATGTTTTTGAGAGCTCTTTAGTAACTTCACTATGCCTTCAAGATATTTTCTGTGAAAGTGATAAAAATGAGCAATTATAAAAGCATCCTTGACATTTGCCCTAAATACAACATTTCATGATTCATTCTATTTGTTTGCTTATTACAACTTCTCATTTAATTGTTTATCATTACAATAATATACATGGCATAACTTGCAATTCTTTATTCATAACAAGGATATGAAATAAATATTTGGAAGGACATCAGTGAAATGAATATCTCTGCAATTTGCTCAAAAGACTAACTTATTTTCTGTCATTAACGAAAGTTTTGTTTGCATAATTTTGGTAAATGCTATCTCTACCTGTGTGGGTTAAGGTTATGAAAGGTGATTCACTATCACCAATCTCCTTTGTGATTGTTTTATCCTGGACCTATCCAGTGATAAATGGTTAAGAATACATCACAATATCAAAATGCCTGGATTTTATGATGGTCTGATAGTCATTGTTCCAGCAAGATGACAGTACCGAATAGTAACAGATTCCCAAGGAATTGCCTGGGAATTGAAGATTCTGCACGGTAATTCCCCACATCTGGAACCCTCTCGAAGTATTCATTTAAATTGAATGATTTGGAGCAGTCCACTGAAATTACTCAGGAAAAGTTAAACTCATCAATATTTACTCTTATTCCTGAGTAACTAATAAACCGATTCCATACTTTCCTCAGCCCACTCCCATATGCACATCTTTCAGACCTCATCAATTCAGTTCATTGCTACCAAACCTCCATTGTATTTGCTTTATCGTGGACCTCCCCAGTGTTTAGTAGTAGAGGATACACCACCATAGAAGATCTACAGAATTGTCACTGTGCTAGATAACAAGAAGATTTATTGCTTTTTGGAGCTGGTAAAGATACATCAGCTCCCTTCAAAATTTTGAGTTGAACTCCTTATCTCCATCTGCCAACTGTATGTGACATCAATAGAATGAGTGTAAGCCAATGTAATTAAAATTAGCCCTTCAGAACCATTGTTTATGCAACATCCTAAGTATAGGAACATGTAAGTCAATGTATTTAGCTGTGTTTAACACAGTTTATTATTTCCAGTAGCAATCACAGTGATTTGACAGCACTCTTCAAAACAACAAATTAATAAAACAAATGTGCAATTTGCATTATAATAATTCAGAGAATCACACCATAATCAAAGTCAAGTCAGAGAAAGAGATCACAATAAGAATGAGTAAAAGAAATTTAAAGAACTGTAAAATTAAGGACTTCGCTAAATAGGAGTTAAAATAAAGATAAGGCAAAGTTAAATAAATTTTAAGAAGTGGGTTTGCAATGAGAGAAGTGGAGAAGCAGAGAGGAAGTAATCCTAGAATCCTTAAATGACTAAAGGCAAGGTTAAAAATGGCATATGGAAAGGAAGTGACTATGTGAGTAAGTGACCAAGTGATTACAGTTGGTGTATCGATGGGGAAAGGGAGTTCTGGCACTGTGAAGGTTGCAGAGAAACTGAGAGCTAAGGTCATCAAAAGATGTAACCACAAGTTCAGTTCAATATGAAACTAATGCAAATGCTGTAAAACTGAAATGAATACTCAAAATGTTATAAATACTCAGCAAACCTGGTAGCATCTTTGGAGGATAAAACAGCAGTAATATTTCAGAGCAATGATTTCCATCAGAACATTGTTCCTCATACTGCGATGCTGCTAGATCTGCTGAATGTTGCAGAAATTGTTGCATTGGGTGGGTACAATAGATTGAAGCAAACTTTCCACTTATCTGCTGCTCCAAAATGACATTATTTAAATAGAACTTTTTTTTTTAAAGTTTAATGTGGACTAAAGGAAAAAAAATCTCTTTTTAATACAAGTTTTGCCTAGACTGTGGAATGTATGTAATTGAAACAGAGACTTTGTCAACTAGAAACAATAGTCAGGAGCAAATTACTGCAGACACTGGAATCTGTACTGAAGATGAAAAAAATGCTGGAAATCAGTGTATCAGGCAGCATCGGTGGAGAGAGATCCAGCTAACATTTTGAGTCTGATGAAGAGTCATCTAGACTCGAAATGGTAGCCTGCTCTCTCCCGCCAAGATTTCAAGCATGTTTTGTTTTCAGAAAGAAAAGACAGTTGGTTGAAAGAAAGGTGGATTAAAAAAAAATAGAAACAGTGTTGGAAAATGGTTGTAAAGTTACTGCTTTCTCATCAAAGATAACCAACAGATGAAAGATCATAAAGCTTCCCTGTCAGGAAGTAATTTGTCTTTCAATAAATTACAGCAGAATGCTGTAAATCTTTTCAGTAATGATTTTTTAAAATTCCATCTTTGATTTAAGATATTTTGGTTAATTTTAGTTCTTCAGATTCATAATGAGGATTGAATGGATTAATCATATAGCATTTATCATGAAATCTTCACTGTGGAAAAGCAGTGTGATTTTTAATTATCAACTGTAAACACTTTTTGTTTCATGAATGATGTCATACTTAAGTAGCAGAAATTCAAGATACTTTCTGTGAAATTAGAATCTTTACTGTAGTGGTACTTTGCATAATGTCAAATTGCTCGTTATACTTCAAACAAATTTTTTAATAAAAACAACTTTTATAACAACAGAAAAAAAAGTTAGAAATAGCTTCCCATCTGGAAAAACAGGCCTATAAGTATAATTCAAATTTTGTCACGTATTTGATTTTATTGAGTTTCGGAATTGGGAGGAATTGTTGCAGATATACAGGATGTTGATTAGGCCACTGTTGTAATACTACGTTCAATTCCGGTCTCCCTGCTATAAGAAGGATGTCGTGAAACCTGAAAGGGTTCAAAAAAGATTTACAAGAATGTTGCCAGGGTTGGAGGGTTTGAGCTTTAGGGAGAGGCTGTTTTCCCTAGAATGTCGGAAACTGAGGGGTGACCTTATAGAGGTTTATAAAACCATGAGGGGCATGGATTGGGTGAATGGACAAGGTCTTTTCCCCAGACAAGAGAGTCAGCTGAGAGGAGAAGAATTTAAATGGGACCTAGGGGCAACGTTTTTACGCAGACGGTTGTGCCTGTATGGAATTAGCTGCTAGAGGAAGCAGTAGAGGTTGGTATAATTACAATGTTTAAAAGGCACCTTCCTATGAAAAGGAAGGGTTTGGAAGAATATGGGCCAAATGCTAGCAAATGGGACTAGATTAGTTGAAGAAATCAGGTCAGCATGGATGAGTTGGACTGAAGAGTCTTTTTCCATGTTCTACATTCCTATGACTCTGACTTGTGACTTGAATATGATAAACTATTTAGGAAGTGCATTCTCCAACGGTGAGATTTGATGGCGTAATATTATTTGGAACAAATACTCTTAGTTCTTTGAAACTTGCCTTTTATTGTTGTAAAATCTATTATTTCTAAAAAGAAGCTTGTTAATGATCAATCTTGTTCTGTTATGAAGTACTTGTTCATGATTTGTGTCTTGAAACTACATTGTATCTGCTCTTTTCTTGAGTCTTTGTTTGTGGCAGTATGCACATTGGAGAGACTGATAAAACTGGAAATGATATAGATTGTTGACATTTTCATCACCGTTAGAATCAATTCTAATGTACTCTATTTAATTCATTTCCATGATACATTTATGTGTAAATATTTTAGAAAATCTAATAATCTTTAGTGTTTTCAAAGAATAGCTTTTAATTAAGAAGTTGTACAAAATAATTGTCTGCACACTTTTCCATATTGAACTAATTTTACTACCTCATTCGATCATCTCATTTTACCGCTCTCACACGTCTTCCCTCCCATTCCATGCTAGTCCGATGTCATTCCATCTTCCCATGTCATCCTTACCTTATTCCTTCCATCTTTCCTATGACATTCCTGTCTCTGTCATCAATTCCATCCTGTCCCTCATGGAAACAAACACCAAAGGTTAACTGTTGTTGTCATCTATCAGTAATCCCAATAATCATTGGTGCAGCACATGCTCCAGTGCTCCACATACCTCAAATAATTCCATGTGTACCAATCCCCACCCCCTTCCAAATCAACACACCAACTGTCAAAAATAGTTGTGAATAATTAAACAACTCACTGGAAGAGGAGGCTCCAAAAATACCCCCATCCCCAGAGATGAGAGATAACAACTTGTCAGTGCAACAGACAGGGCTAATACATTTAAAAACATCTTCGGCCAACCTTGTCAAATGGATGGTCCTTATTCACTTGCTTGAGATTCACAGCATCAAAGATACCAAACTTCAGCTGACTCAATTCACACTTGATGATATCAAGAAGTGGCTGAAGGCACTTGAAGTTGCAAAAAAATATGATTACTGACAACAATTTGTCATCGTACTCCAGAATTATTTGCCTCTAGCAATTATGACTAATACAGCTACATCACTGGCATTCTTTTGGCAATCAACAGAAAACAGTGAGGCCAATTGCCACTCTGCAGTCTACTTCCAATCATCAGCAAAATCTTAGAAGATGTCATTGATAAATCAATTAATTTAGAATTAGAACTGAGTTTTATTGTCACAGCTATTCAACTACAAAAATATAGGAGCACAATAAAAACAGTGCAATATCACCACATAGACTGCCATTTTAGGTACAAAATGGCGGATACACCAAGACAGATTATCTAAAAATGAAACCAGAAGGCTCAAACAACACCCCTACACACCAACGTCTATGGGATCCCCAGTGTACACAAACAAGTCAGACCAAAAGTTTCCCTACCGGCCACACCCACGTACAAATTAGCCAAAGAGCTATAATTGAGTCTCAAACATCTCATCAACTGCTCAATCCATTCAGCTCAGGAGTTCCTCACAAGTCCCAAAAACATCAAAATTGATGAAGACAAAATTATGGTTTCCTTTGACATCACTGCATTGTTCACATCCATTGACACACCACTAGCAACACAAACGTTAGCCACACTACTAGAAGAACGAAAATTGTCAACCCCCAGTAACACCATCAGCAAGGATAACATACTCAAACTTTTTTGTTTAACCATTATTCAATTCACCAGTGAAGAAGAAAACAACAACTAACTCCCATTTCTGGAGGTAATAGTGGAAAGAATGACTAACAGCTCTGGAGTGTTGCTGACCA
Source organism: Chiloscyllium plagiosum (assembly GCF_004010195.1). Taxonomy (NCBI): domain Eukaryota; kingdom Metazoa; phylum Chordata; class Chondrichthyes; order Orectolobiformes; family Hemiscylliidae; genus Chiloscyllium; species Chiloscyllium plagiosum. Next base: position 70,223,316 of record NC_057716.1, on the reverse strand, counting down.
AAGAGATCTTGGAGTGCACATTCATAGCTCCTTGAAAGTGGAGTCGCAGATAGATTGGATAGCGAAGAAAGCAGTTGATATGCTTTCATTTATTGGTCAGAGCATCAAGGAAGGGTTTGGAGGGAGATGGGCCAAGTGCTGGCAAATGGGACTATATTAGGTTGGGATAACTGGTTGACATGGACGAGTTGGACCAAAGGGTCTGTTTCAATGCTGTACATCTCTATGACTATGTATTCAGGAAGACAACCCACACAGACCAAATCCATCTCCCCACCTACAAACCGAGCATTGTACAAAACTTATTAAAGCAAGCAATAATATACTGTAGCACCCCAGAACTACACAAAAATGAACAGGACCAGAAATGACATAACCCATCGTAACAGACCAGATCAGATAAAAAATAATGAGCAGAGTAGCACAACTTTGCTTCATTGGAAGGTGTACTGATGATGTCACCTAGTTGAGTGACAAAACATCTGCATACAAACTAACCAGCTTGGTGGGCAGACCAACAACCTGAATACAAAATACCTAGTTACAATTCTTTGGTACTGATGCAGATTAGGTACAAAAATAGAAAAAGGAAAGAAGATAAAACTGCTACATTACAGTCCTTCATAGTAGAAAGTAGGAAAATTAAAAAAATAAAATTAAAAGATATACATTACAGTCCTTCGATAGCCTGCAGTCACTTCACACTGAGGGCTTTCTACACATGATCTTGCTCTTCCTCACGCTGGGCTGACTGCAATTGGGCTTGCAAACTGCTGACCATCATTTGTGACAGGGTGACGACACCTAGCCCCAGTCCACCGGCTGCCAGCTGCCCAGCTCCCTGACCCCAGCACAAACTCAGCAATAACCCATTCACTGAGGCTCACTTTGGGTTCTGCCAGGGCCACTCAGCTCCTGGCCTTGGTATAGTCTCAATCCAGTCTTGTGTAGCATGCATGGGAATGCCACCATTTGAAAATACCTTTCCAAGGAACACACAGTCTTGGAACTAAATTGCCTTTGGCACTGGGCCAAAACCCTAGAATGTTCTTTTCTGGCAGCACTGTGGGTGTAACTTCATCAGATATGACCAATAAATGCTGTCCTTATTAACAATGCTCACAAAAGAGTAAAATAATAAAGCATCGCTTGAACTGATCAAAGAGTCTGAACAAGCAATAGCTGAGTACTATTATTAAAGATGTTTGAATGCAGTAGCCTGATCTGGGTAAAAACAGAAACTGATTAACCATAGAAGTCTTCTGAAATTGGGATCAATTTGTGTGAATAATCAGGAAATCTTTTTAATATTCTCATTTGATTTTCATTTCACATTACAATACGTAATCTTCATAATCGTAGTAATATATTGGTCAATATTTTGAAATTGAATCACAATTTAAAGTTTACATTTAACTAGAATTAGAGTGTAAATTATCCATAGAAGAAAAGCCCAATAACTGGGAGTTAGTGGTTAAAAGGCAGAACAATGGAGATCATCAGTAACGTAGAGTAATCTTGCTGAGAGGATATGAATTTCACCTTTATGAGGTAGAGTGACATGACAGTGTTATTTGCTGGAACATTCCGAGTGTGGAGCAGAAGTGAGTGATGTCATTCAATTATCTGAGCAGGCAACCACGTTAAAGGAATTTCACAGAACCACAAAATGAAAAGCAGTAAAACTAAATCCATTTTAAAACATTTTTATAGACTTATACATGAGGTGAAAATAATCTGAAAAAAAAGCTATTGAACAATTAAATTTAAATCTTCAAAGTACCATTTAGCAGCATTAATTTAAAATACTTTTTTCAGGACCAGTCTGTTGTTCATCAATTTTCATTAATGTCATTACCATTTAAAAATCCAGTTACACATGACTGAACAAGGTAAACTTTTTATGGAGTTTCTAACCATGATTTGAGAGTAGGAAAGTTGATGTATGTGTTAATTCTAATAATTCTAATTGTCAGGAGAGGGCACAATGTAGCTTATTATGGAATGATAACTGAGAGACTGCCATGACAGGATTACAACACCATTTTGTGTAAAGTTGACATCTTAAATGTACAGTCTGCTTCAGAGTGGTAATACGGTCAAAATTGACAGTCATCCACCACTACCTCCCATATCCCTGACCCTCCTAAAACTCAGGCTTTTGTTGGCACATTCATTGCAAAAAGTATAAAATTGTACAAATGATTTCTTCTCCCAAAATTAACTCCAAAAAACCAAAAACTCAAAGATTACCAAACAAAGTGCAGATTTTTGTGATGATAGAGAGCATCTCCGTCGTGCAAAACTGAGGGAAGCTAAAAATCTGAGGTAGGCGCCTCCCATTTTCACAGGGGTGGGCATAGGGGCAGGTTATGTTTTAAATATGCATGCTTTGTAGTGGCTACTATCCAAGTGTATGGAACAGAACATATGAAGATGACACTTGTTAAGAGGAGATCTCAACTTTGTAAATTTATTTGGATAGTCAGGGTAGTCTTTTGGAGAGGAGAAGTCCCCCTTTGGATTTGGTATTTGGGAGAGGTCAGGTATCCATTGGGAAAGGTAAGGTGTCTATTTTAGTTGCAAAGTAGACATGAAGTTATGTAAAAAGCCCAAAAACTCATTAATTATCATGCACATTGGAACTATCCACAGATTTGTCAAAAGTATTTTCCAAAGTTAGCACAGGAACAGGCCTTTCGGCCCATTAAGTCTGGGCCGAGCATGTTGCCATTCTAAACTAATCCCATCTGTGTGCACTTGGTCTATTTTCCTCTATTCCCTGTGTGTTCATGTGTCTGTCTAAATGTCTTAAATTTGTTATCGTATGTGCTTTTACTGCCCATCTTGACAGCCTGTTCCTATCATGCTCTGCAGAAAAAAAACTTATCTCATACATCTCCTTTAAACTTTTCCCTTCTCACGTTAAACCTATGTCCCCTAATATTTAATATTTCCATCTTGAGTAAAAAACTCAGACTCTCCATACCTCATAATTATATATCCTTCCATCAAGTCACCCCTCAGCATCTGAAGCTCTAGTGAAAACAATCCAAGTTTGTTCAACCTTATAGTTAATACTCTTCAATCCAGGTAACATCCTGGTAAACCAATTCTGTCCCCTCTTAAAAGTCTCCACATCCTCCCAATAGTATGGCAAACAGAACTGCACACCATGGCCTAACTGAAGTTTTATACAGCTACAGTATTGCCTTCCCAACTTTTATATTCAATGCCCTGAATGATGAAGCCAAGCATTCTGTACACCTTTCTTATCATCTTATCTACTTGTGTCACCACTTTCAGAGAGCTATGAACATGCACCCTGTATGTCAATGCTCCTAAAGATCTTGCCATTTACTGTATACTTTCTTCTTGTATTTGACCTACCAAAACGCATCACCTTACACTTGTCCAGGTTAAACTTAATCTGCCATTTCTCGGTGTAACTCTCTAGCTGATCTATATCCTGTATTAATTGGCAACCTTTCTTATTATTCACAATTCAACAAATTTATGTGTCATCTGAAAACTTACTAATCAGACTACCTACATTTTCATCCAAATAATAATATATAGGTAATAACCAGAGGTCCCAGCATTGATCTTGGCAGAACACCATTACTCACAGAGCTCCAGTCAGAAAAACACCCCTCCATTACTACCCTCTGTCTCTATGACTAAGCTAACTTTGTATCCAACTTACCAATTCACCATAGATCCCACGTGACTTAAACTTTTGGGTCAGTCAAACTTATCAAATGTTTTAGTAATGTCCATGTAGACAACATCTACTGCCCTAACCTCATGGAGTCATACAGTGTGGAAACAGACCTTTTGGTCCAATTTGTCCATGCCGACCAAGTTTTCCAAATTAAATTAATCCAATTTGCCTGAACTAGGCCCATATCCATCTAAATCTTTCCTTGTCATGGACCTTTCAAAATATTTTTTAAGTATTGTAACTGTAACTACATCTTCTACTTGTTCTGGCAGCTCAGTCCAAATACCTTCTATATGAAAAAGTTGCCCCTCAGGTCCCTTTTAAATCTTTCTCCCCTCATCTTAAAATTATGCCCTCTAGTTTTGAACTCCCTTGCTCTGGGGAAAAGACCTTTGCTATTCATTTTAAAGTCCTCTATAAGGTGACCCCTCAACCTCCTACCCTCTAGTGAATGAAATCCCACCCTATCCAAGCTCTCATTTATAAGTTGAACACTCCAAATCTGACAACATTCTTGTGAATCTTTTCTGCACCTTTTCCAATACCAGGGTGACCAAAACTGTACACAATGCTCCAAAAGTGATCAAACCAACATACTGTACAACTGCAACATCACATCCGAACTTCTGCACTCCATAGTTGAGTAATGAAGGCAAGCATTCCAAATGCATCCTGTACCATTCTATCTACCTGTGACACAACCTGTCTCTCAGTTCAACAACACTCTCCAGGGCCCCACTATTAACTTTGTAAGTCCTGCCCTTGTTCATTCTACAACATCGCACATTTAGAAAAATTAAACTCCATCTGCTATTCCTTGACCCATTGACTCAATTGATCAAGATCTCTTTTGTAATCTTCATTAACCTTCCTAACTGTCTACTATACTACCAATTTTGGTGTCATCTGCAAATTGACTAACCGTGTTTCCTATAATCTCATCCAAATCATTCATATAAATGACAAACAACAGTGGACCCAGCACCGTTCCCTGCAGAACACTGCTGGTCAAAGGACTCCAGTCTGAAAACCAACCCTCTGTCTCCTACTGTTAAACCAATTTTGTAATCAATTGGTAAGCTGTCCCTAAATCCCATGTGATCTAACTTTACTAACGAGTCTACAATGTTGAACATTGTCAAAGGTCTTACTAAGGTCCATGAAGACAATATCAACCACTCTGCCCTCATCTATTTTCTTGGACACATCTTCAAAAAAATGCTCAATCAAGTTTATGAGATATGATTTCGTGCACACAGAGCCATGCTGACTATGCCTAATTATTCCTTGCCTTATCTGTAAATCCTGTCTCTCAGAATCCCCTTCAACAACGTAATCACCACTGATATTGAACTCACTGGTCTAAGGTTCCCAGGCTTCTCTTTGAACCCTTTCTTAAATAAAGGCACAACATTAGCCATCTTCCAGTCTTCTTACACCTCACCTGTAGCTATAAATGATTCAGATATCTCTGCTTTTCTTCTCTAGCTTTCCAAAATAAGGCCTATGATATACTTGATCAGGTCTCACAGTTTTATTTGCCTTTACACTTTTTAAGATCTCCAGTACCTGCTCTTTTGTAATGTGGACTATTTTCAAGACATCAGTATTTATTGCCCCTCATCAGTCACCTTTGTTACTTCCTCAAAAAATCAAATTTGAGAGACAAAATCTCTTTTCCCTCTCCCTGCTATAAAGCCATGATGACAATTCTTAATAAGTTCATTCTTCTCCTGATGTGAATAAATCTTGTCCCCAAGAAACTTCTACAATAACTTCCCAATCACTGATGTAGGACTCAGCACCAACCTATATTTTCTTGGATTATCCCTGTTGTCTTTCTTAAACTAAGGAGCAACATTGCCTATTGCCCAGTTTTCTGGGACTTCACCTGTGACTAAAGAGGATGCAAAGATCTCCTTCAAGGTGCCAGAAATCCCCTCCCTTGTGTCCCTCAGTATGCTGGTATAGATCCCATCAGGCTTTGGGGACTTACCTACCTTAATGTTTTTCAAGACACCCAATATCTTTTCCTCCTTAATAGAATTTCAACATACTCCTCCCTAATCTTAGTCATTAAAACCACCTATCAAATGGACTTGTCAAAAAAAGTTATCGGAAGCAAGTCAAAAGGACATGTCAAAGCAAATGTCAAAAGTGTCAAGACATTTAAAATTCCTGTCCTTTAAATCTTGTTTAAAAAAAAGTCGTGTTGACATAAGTCCAAGGATTACTATTACTGAAATACCATTAAATAACTAATTTCACAGCTTTTCATTATGAAAGTAGGGTGACTATCATTTCACATTTTCATATCCAGCCCCAAGTTGTTCACTGTTTGAAGTGGGACTATAAATTCCAATACTTTGTATTATAATGGACTATTCATGTGAATAAGATGTTTACATTCACAAGGAAATATGCAGTTGGGAATTTAAATATTTATTTTCTTTGATTAAATGAGTTTTTAAAAAAGAATTCTCCCCTCCCTGAAGTGGCATGAGAAATGGCAAGAAAGTTGGGAAAATATAACGAGAATGAAAAAATTGAATTCATGATATCAAGAAATAATTCCAGATTTTTTCTCAAATGCAACTTCAGAATCTCATTAAGTGTTGACTACTTTATATACATGTATTTGCATCTCATTATTAGCCCAACGTATCTCCTTTGTAGGCTTGTTATCAAAGTAGTCACAGTGAACATACGAAAATAAAAACTAGGCATCCCTCAAGCCTCCTCCAGCATTTAATGTGATTATGGCTGATCTCATCTTGGCCTCAACTCCAATTTCCTGCCTTCTCTCCATAACCCTTCAACCCATTACTAATTAAAAATCTAATAAAATATTAAAAATGAAGAAACCTTCGGTTCCATCAATCCTGCAGGCAATAACCTGTGTTAGAAAGATAAGCAACTAAGAATTAGTTCTTAGCTTTGAGAAGAGTTAATGCTGTCATGCCATGTAGATGATTGCTACATACACTCCTTCACACAATGAGATGTGCAGTGGACCCAGCAATGAGGGACTTATTTCAAGTTATCATGCTTCTTTGGGCTAGTCACCTATTTGATAGATATGTGGCACCAACTGACTAACCAAAATGTAGAAGAAAATTGGGATTGCTCCATACACTGAGCTCTTCCCATCTCAGCCCTCACAGCCACCATGAAAGTTACCATTGCATACTGCAGTGTATACCATAATACTCGTGGTGCAGGTGAAGAGGGAATCGGTCCTGTCTCACAGCATCCTTGGAAGTAATGGAAGAACTGTGTTAGTTGTCGCCAATGTCTGATTCTTTAAAAATTGGTGGCAATAACTTCGATTTACGTGTAATTTGCAAAGACCAAAGACATGGTGGACATTGCTAATTGATTAGCATTTGGATACACTGCCAGCATTTCAAGTGAGTTATTGATGGATTTGCCATGACAATACTCTCTTCTCCAGCAGAAGTGAAATCTTTGCTTTTATCCCATCAGATTGACACTGAACCTGTTCTCTGTGAGCACTATCCCAGGCATTTTCTAGTTGTAGGTTGCTTCAAGCAAATGGGAAGTGATGACAGGGAACACAGCTCACATTGAACACCCTCAGCACTAATCTCAATCTAGTTGTCAGGTAGTTGCCCATGAAGCCCTTTCACCTTGCTCAACCCAGACAGCCCATTTTCATCAATTCCTACCTTGCCCCCAAACCTTGGCATTGCAACTTGAAGATGTCTTCTGTGATTCTGTATACTTTTCCATGAAAGACACATTGATGTTCATTGTCAGTATCTCATGTCAGCTTTTCATGCCCTTTTCGTTCTGTAACACCTCCACCCCATCAACCCCTCCCCCATACTCCAGGATTCCCTATTCATACTTCTTGTCCTTACCTCAATCCATGCTTCTTCCTCCCACACCAAATGTTTAATGCAGCCACCCTGTATCGCTACAGAACACCCCTTGCCACCCCAGCTCTTCCTCCCAATGTATGGAGCACTGAGACAGACTTCTGTCCAGCTCCTTGACTGACTATGACTGACCAGACCCCTGACAGCCCTTGTTGAAGCTCCCTGATATGATCTCCCTCACTGCTTGCAATTGCCCCCACAGGACTGATCCCTCGTGGCTCAGTCCCTCAATGGCAGTTAAATATATCCCTTAAATAATCACTCCAGTTGAATGAATGCCCATGCCCAAACCCCTGGACTGCATGTGGATACTGTTCTTGACTGTACAAGGATCCCTGATTAAAAGCAGCTCCCCCTTGATTTGATCTGGGACTGCTTATTCCTCCCTGCACTTTCTGACAAGACCATTTGCTTGAAAGATCATGCTGTATGTCTGTGGCAAAGGTAGCAGGTACATGCCACAGATGTGAGATTGACATATCATTAAGTTGTACAACAAGATATCCACTTCTTTTAATTGGTTGTTATGACAAGCAGCCTGGCACTGTTTGCTCTGAACAGTAAGCCAGCTTATTAAAGCTGTGAACCTTCAGACTTTGGGGAATTTTACAATGCATTAAGTGCGCAGCACATTGAGGCAAGGGTGCTATAGTCATGTCGTGGACTAGGTCAGTGAGAGCAAGCAAACAGCCCTGAGATGTAGCCTAGTCTTTTCTGAGAGGTGGGTGCCAGTCCATGAGTGCAAAGTGGCCTTCCAGCAACATGGCAATGCTGGTTGCCACTGCATCTCATGGTGCAGCTTTAATGAGCATAAGTGTCCTGCAAGTGGATCGGAGAGTTGCCATTAGGGTCTGAGAGGCCAGCAGTTGTTGGATGACAGTGTCCGTGGACAAAGAGGTGTATGGTACAGCTGGCCAGGGGCATGCTCTGGGACATTGTTGTCAGGTGTCCAAGATGATGGTCCAGAGTGAGCTGGAGTTGCTGGATACCTGCTCTGACTTTCATGTTGAAAATTGTCAGCATCTACTTTCCTTATGGTGAGTTGTAGGAAAGGAAAGTGTGTATTAATGGGATGAGATGTGCAGTTAGTGCAGCTGATGACAAATGATAATCTTCCTTAGCATGCATTTGTCACTGTCGAGTACAAATTTTGTTGCAATGTCTGGAACTTCATTGTAAAATGTAATTAGTTGCTCACAATGTCGAGAAGGACCTCACCGGTCTTCTCACGTGACTTTGCCAGATTCCTCACCATAGCCTACATAATTCAGGGCCCTGTAGGATTTCAGCCTTTGTATCTTCACAGCTTGGTGTTCAATCTTGTCAATGATAAAAGAATGATGAACTTTACACATTAGTTGATTAGTGAAGGCTGGTGATAGAAAATGACAGCACCTACTGAAACACTGATTGATGCATGAGTATAATATGTCTCTGTGGTGATGACTGAACATTATCACTGTACTTCTGCATACTGAATAACTTCGACCTCAACAGAATTGCAGTGTTATGCGATCTATGATGATCTTGCAATAAATTTGAACATGTTCCATGAACCACAGTGAATGGGATCATTTTGTTTAATGAACATAGTTTAACCCTGGATAAACTGATCTATAATACTCACAAAGTATCATATCTTAACTATTCTTGCATTACTCGGCTGGCCAATAATAAAAGATAATGAAAGTAAACTGTATCTCTTTACACATGCAGATCATGTAACCACACAACTCTTTAGCATCAACTAAATTGTCACAAGAGAAGAGTTAAAAGTTTCAGGACGAGATAGAAGAGGATAGTCAATGTCTGGATATCCTTTCTCCCTATCACAGATTTCTCTGGCCTCACAAATCCCAGCATTTTCTGTGTTTATTTCAAGATTTACAGCATGCAGTATTTTAGTTTTGTGATATTGCCATCAAAATCCTTATTTAAACACTTAAATCTGAAAAAATAAAGACACTTCAACTAGTTATAGGACTTAAAGGCTGAAAATCGATTTGAAGTAATTCCTCATGTTGAAGAGTAAATGGAAAATTCATGGAGAGAGTAGTATCCTTTGTACACATTTTCAATTAGCTTCTAATTTATACAAGTTATCTAACCAAAAGTAATGTTGAGATATTATTTATATTAAAATAGGAAGTGTGTTTTGCTTAGGTATTTTCCTAGATTTGCAAACAAAACAAAAAATCAGTCTCAACCCAACTCCACATTATATCATCAGTCCTTGTTATTTAGCTGCAGCTTGGTCTCTGTTAACTTGGCCATCCCATTTATTTCTAAGTGAAAAATACTGCAACAGCCACAAATTCTTCACTTGTCCTTAAACTTACAGTAGAATTGTAATGTTATATAACTTGCAGTTTGAGAACAAGACTAAATTTAATTCATGATCTTTGGTTTGGGATCGCAATTACTCAACACCATTATTACCTATCAAACAAATCTTGAATTACCAAGATAAATAAATTAAGTTGTTCTGCAGGTAGAGACATATTAGAAAGTCCCAACAGAATAAATACTAATTGGCAGGTTTCATGTGAGAAACTTTGTTGCCAGTGATTAAGCAACATATGTTTTTTTTGATTAACTGTAGTTCATTCTGGTAAAAATGTATAAAGTCTATAAAACAGATTTTTTCTACTCTCTAGTGTGGCAAGAGTAATGGCCAAGGAAGTGGGAAAATAATTTTGATTTTCCTTTAAAACTGTCTACCTCATCCTGGAATACACTGTGCAACCTAGCTTTGACAGCCCTTTATGATAAAGAAATCCACAGATTCACTGCCTTCTGAGAGAGAAAACAAATCCTCCTCATCTCTGTCCTGTATGTGCAAACCCTTATTCTGAGATGATGCCCTCTGATCATAGATTCTCCCACAAGGGGAAATGACCTTTCAGTATATACCCTGTAATTGTCGTCATTTGCAAGTTATTTTTATTCTGGGCAGTATGTACCCTATGGCTCTTAGTTTTCTTATTGCTTACTCACTTCACTGCTTCCTTAGAGGCTGACATCCTATGCATACTGCATATTGCTTTCTTAATACACTCTCCCTGACTTCAGCCTCTGTGGCTTGCATTGTTTTATACTGCAACCAGAGAGGTAGGCAGCTGGGAAACAGTGAACAGTCCTTATATGAGTCAGATGGAGTAGATATGTGGCTGTGCAGCACTGAGCTACATCAATGTCAGTATAAATGCAACGTGCTGAAGTCAAATGCCAATGTGTGAAAGTACAAGGGGAACTAATGTTCAGTGGGTTAAAGGGGGATTAGTCAGTCAGGAGTCCACCACAGTCAGTAAAGAGAATCAGCCAAGTACACAACATCAGGTTTGCCGTGATCATGCAAGGACTTCATCCTATCAAATCTGGGTACCGGTGTCTATGCAGACCAGGAATTAGGCCAAGATCAGTCCTGCAGGAGAAAGTGCAAGGAAAAGCTTAAAGGTCTGAAAATGGATAAATCACCCAGACTCGAAGGGCTACACTCCGGAGTTCTGAAGGGGTCAGCTGAAGAGATTATGGAGGCATTGGTGGTGATCGTTCAGGAATCAATAGACTAAGGAAGGGTTCCAGAGGACTGGACCATGGCTAATGTACCACCCACACTTAAGAAGGAAGGGAGGCAGAAGATGGGAAATTATGGATGATTTGCCTGACGTCAATCGTTGACAATATTTTAGAGTCCACTATTAAAGATAGGTTCACTGAGTACTTGGAAGTGATTAGATTAGATTACTTACAGTGTGGAAACAGGCCCTTTGGCCCAACAAGTCCACACCGACCCGCTGAAGTGCAACCCACTCATACCCCTACATTTACCCCTTTAACCTAACACTACGGGCAATTTAGCATGGCCAATCCACCTGACCCGCACATCTTTGTGACTGTGGGAGGAAACCGGAGCACCCGGAGGAAACCCACGCAGACACGGGGAGAATGTGCAAACTCCACACAGTCAGTCGCCTGAGATGGGAATTGAACCAGGGTCTCTAACGCTGTGAGGCAGCAGTGCTAACCACTGTGCCACCGTGCCGCCCAAAAGTGCTTGGTAAAATAGATGTGAGTCAGCACAGTTTCATCAGGGAGGGGTGTGGGGACCATGTCTGATTTCCGTTTAGAATCCTATGAAGAGGTAAACAGCATGTTAAGCAGTGGGCGTGATCTGTTTGGATTTCCAGAAGGTCTTTGACAAGCTGTAAATAAGAGTCCATGGTGTTGGGGCAAACTACTGGCATGCATAAAGGATTAGTTGACTAGCAGAAGGCAGAGAATGGGAACAAAAAGGACTTTTTCAGGATGACAGCCAATGGCTATTGGACTTGAACAGGGGTTAGTGTTATGATCACAACTGTTATACATTTAATGATCCGGATGAAGGAACTGGAGTATTGTTACCAGGTTTTCAGCTGACTCAAAGATAGGTCGAGGGTCAGGTACTGAGGAAGTGGGCAGGCTGGGGAAGGACTTGGAAAGGCAAGGGGAATAGACAAAAAAGTAGCAGATGGAATACAATGTGGCAAAGTGTGAGGTTATGCACTTTGATAAAACAGAGGCATCGATTTTTCTAAATGGGAAAAGGCTTCATAATTCTGAAGCACGAAGGAACTTAGGAGTCTTAGTTCAAGACTCTCTTAAAGTTAACATGCAGATTCAATTGGCAGTTAGAAAGGCAAATGAAATGTTAATGTCCATTTTGAGAGGGTGGGAATACAACAGCAAAAATGTACTGATGAGGCTGTATAAGTATGCAGGCTGCATTTGGAACATTGAGAGTAGTTTTGGATCCTGTATCTAAGAAAGGTTTTGCTAGCCTTGGAGAGAGTCCACAGGAGATTTGCAAGAATGATTATGGGAATGAAGGGTTTGTCATATGAGGAGTGGTTGGGCATTCTGGATCTGCACTCGATGGAATTTAGAAGGTTCAGGTGGGGATCTCATTGAAACTTACAGTATTCTGAAAAATTGAGAAACACATCAGTCAAAATCGAATGATGGAGCAGATGAGCTGTTCAGATATCAGTCCTGGGGTGGGCCAAGTTTGCCTGAAATAAAACAAAGAGAGGGATTGAATATGAAAGAAGTAGATAGGAGTGCAGTTAGCAGTAATGCATGAACAGAAGAGGTGTTGAGGTGTCTTTGTGAGTGAGTGAGGAAGTACAGAGTAGAGGAAGAGTTTATAGTTAATGAGGATGAACTGTGCGAGAGACATTGAGTGAATATGAAACATGTAATAATGATAGTTGCAGCCCATTACTTTTGGTGAGAGGCAGAGACAGATACTGTGGCAAAGTTAGAGCAAATATAAGCCTTTTGAGTGTGAGGTAGCAGAGAAAAAATGATGGTCTTTCCCTTCGCAGTGCACTGAAGAACAATTAATTTTTCCCACAATGCTGAAGGTACCTGATCAAAAGGAATACAGGACTTCATTCTGTGCCCAGAGTGGCTGTGTTTGATGGCCTTCTGTGGAAGTCTGTGGGGGAAAAAATGACTGCCTGCCTCTCCACTGTCCCATTCACCAACATCTCCAAGTCAATATCCATGAAGCATGGAGTAAGCTTTTCTTTCCTCGGGAGCTATTTGTCCTGTTATAATGGTCCAGCGCAGTAGGGTGAAGGCCAGTCTCTGGTTTGCTGCACCAGACGTGGTGTGCAGCTTGGCTTTAACAGTGATGCCAGAAGCATGAAAGGCATTGCCGGGATTGTGGGCAGGTTCACCTCTTGCTATTTAGCTGGGGGTTAGGAACCATTATGTTCCACAAATCTAGCCAATTTGTGGCAAGAAAATAAAATTCTGGTATAATATTATTAGATCCTGACTGTAAATGCACAGCATCTGCTTTTTTTAATGGTTAAAATTATAGTTGGGAATATGCTAGACTTTCAACTGCACTGCCAAGATGGAACAGATTCCTTCACAGAAATTGTCAAATTTCCATTCCATTGATTTCTACCAGGTTACCACTAAACTGAGGAAGACAAAAATCTGTCTTGATAGATTTTGAGAATGTCCTAATCAAAGCAACCCTGTCCTGATGAAGGAATGTTGCATATGTATATTGACTTATAAGCACAGGGTGAAAAGATATAAATCATTATATTATTTACTTCTCACGTCATCAAGATGCAAGTAGGGTTTCGTGGAACTTAATGTGTAAGTTACATGAGTTTCTCGTAAGTTGAAAGTGATAGTTATTTTCATTGATGAAAAGACGATTAAGAATAGAGATGATTCATTCTTTTCAAATGCTGAGAATCCCAGATGATAGGCAAGGGCTAAATGTAGGGGTATGGGCGGGTTGCACTTCGGCGGGTCGGTGTGGACTTGTTGGGCTGAAGGGCCTGTTTCCACGCTGTAATGTAATCTAATTAAAAAATGATGCAGTCGCAGGAATGTCAGGTGACTACAGGGCTGAATGTTATCAAAAATTGACTAAATGTCAGTTTCAAGAGTTTCATGGAAGTTTTTCTCTTTGTGAGTTACAGAAAGTTATTTAATGCAATTCTTTGTCACTCATTTCATTACATATGCACCACATCTCTACAGCATCACTCTTTGCACTATCATATGCTTGCCAGCAGTGGAGATGCATCAAAGTGATGGCTGTCAGCCATGAATAGCCCTTCACAGTGCATGTGAATAGAAAAGCTTTGGAGATTACGTAGGTGACATGGCTGACACTTTGGGAATAAAATTGCACTTTTGCAAATGTATTGCTATTTTATAACATTACCTGGCTGCTCAACTGTCATTACAACTGCAGCTGCAAGAATGAGGCTACACAGGTGACCCTACCTGAGTGACATAGCTTGTTGGAACCCTACTACTCTTTCAAGAATGCCCAGTGTAGCATAACTGGTCTTTGTACAATATGAAAGCATCACATTTTGGAAAGCCTTCGATAGTTGAAGAAAATGTTTATTAATGAAAAATAGGTAAAGCGAAGAAAAGAAAGCAATTAAAATTGCATTTTATTCTGAGAATGAACAGGGATGGCTTGCCTTTTGAACACAACAAACTTACAGTCAGTGAATGATCATTTCACCCAACACAGAACAATTGGAAACAACAGTGCTTAGCATTGCTGCCTCGCAGCGCCAGGGATCTGGGTTCAATTCCAGCCTCCGATGACTGTAGAACATAAAACATTACAGCGCAGTAAAGGCCCTTCGGCCCTCGAGGTTTTTTAAGGCATCTGATTCTTGAACTGAAGCAGGAACCAGGTAGTTCTCATTGATGCTGTCTTCAAAGATACCTGGTGCAAGTGTATACGATGTGATAGCAATGGTCACAAGTGATTAGTAATTTATAGAATGGAGTCTTTACTTGTGAAGTCAGCTGCCTTATGATATGATGTCCTCAAGGCAACCTCTGTACAGTCCGTGATGCCCAGCATTTGGGGGGAGCCAGTTACTTTTCAGACGGCAGCACTGTCCCCCTCACAGGAAGACAAGATTAAGTGATATCATCTGTCACACATTGCATTAATAACTATCTTAATTGATTTACGGGTTGAAGATTGTGAGATTCAATATACCCAGCAGATGCTTAGAAGCTGTTGGTTGCATAAACTGTAGCTCATCTGTCACCTTGGAGACCAGTGGAATAGGATAACCACCCACACCCCTTGGGTCAGGATAGTCTCCAAGGCCATCAACAATTTACGGTGGCAATGCACCTCACTCACTGGGGAATTGGCTTTCAGGACATGAGACTCTGAGCCTTCTGTACCTCCTCTGCATCCTGAGGAGAACTTTAGCTGAGACTTCTTCACATGCTATTTGGCATCTGCTGGAGGGTGCTGCTAGTCCTGACCTTGCTGATGCTTTTGGGGCAGAAACAGAGACAGGGGTAAGCCATTTCGTCCCTCAAGCCTGTACCACCATTCAATAGAATTGAGGCTGATCCAACATTTCTCATCCATGTTCTGCCCTCTCTTCCTGATCACCCTTGACTTCCCCCATTGATCAAGAATTTAACTAGAATGAGGGGTATAGCTAAAGTTAGTGATAGTTGTCTTTTCCCTAAGATAGGCGATTTCAAGACGAGAGGGCACATTTTTCAAGATGAGAGGTGAGAGTTTTAAAGACATGAAAGGCAATTTTTTCACTCAGAGCGTGGTTCACCTGTGGAATGAACTTCCTGAGGAAGTAGTCATTGTGGATACAATTGCAGTGTATAAAAGACATTTGGATAAGTACATTAATAGGAGAGGTTTGGAGGGATATGGGCAGGTGGGACTAGTTTAGTTCAGGATTATGTTCGGCATGGACTGGTTGAACCAAAGGATCTGTTTCCAAGCTGTATGACTCTAAATTACAACCTCACTAAATGAGCCCAGCAAAAAGGCTATTTGCATTGGCTAAATTTAACATGTGGGAAAGAGAATCTCCAGTAGAAAATAAGTAAACATCACAAGGATAGAGTTTTATTTTAAAAGCTGTGTTGAAAGTGTATACATTTACATTAACCAAATATTTATAAATTTCTTCTAATTGTATATTTATATTTCAATTAGGTAAATCCATACTATTAAATACTGTGCTCAATGGTTAAAGTTCATTAAACTAAGAAATGACAAGTTGAACTGGACATATATTTTTCACAATAGCATTTTATCATGAGCTCATGGTATTTCAAAGCATTTTCACAATAAATGAATTTGTTTTGTAGTGTAGCCCCTGTTTTGTAGCAAATGTAACAAATTCATGCATGGCCCATAACAAACAGCTACATGAATGAGTTTTCAAAGTAATTTCGGAGGTTTTTCTAATGGAGTTGTTTGACAAATATTTTCTATGTGAAATGTTTTTAAGCAACTGCTTATTCAACATGATATAGCGGAAGTAGTTCATGCAAATAACAAAGCTGTTTCTGTTGGTTTAAAAGTGCACCAACAAAATGGTATGTTCGACATATACACCATTTTCAATTTACCTTGTGTCGAATAAAATGAAAAGTTTTTTTTAATTCATTTTATTGGACCATTTATTTAGAATGCACAGGGGTTGCTGACACTGTGTGATCACTGTGATACTTGAGATTCAAGCCAGTGTCACTGCTGTTTGGGGAAAAGTAATGGGGATAGGAGAGTAATCAGAATACAGAGCAAATTGAAAGATCATTAGACAGCTGGGAAGGAGGGATTATGGTAATGTGAGAAGTAAAAGAAATAACATCACGTATAAACCGACTGAGAGAAATGAAACAGAAATTAGCTTTAATCGATACCTGTGGTGCCCGTTTATATCTTAGGCATGTGGGAGAAATTATCTCACCTGCATCCCTGCTGAAATAATGGGAACATTAGTGGGTTGGGAATCTAGTGAACTCTTTAATAGCTTTGCAAAAGCTGTTGAAGTTTTCTGGCATTTAATCGTCACCTCTTTGTTTCCTCTTTGGGAGCTCAGGCAAGAAGACCAAATTGATTGAATTGAATTTATTGTCACGTGTACCAAGGCACAGTGAAAAGCTTTGTCTTGCGAGCACTACAGGCAGATCATGTAGTCAAGTAGCATAGATAGTAAATTATAGGTAAATAGCAGCAAAAACAAAAACACAGGTCCAGGCGAATGTTAAGAGTTTGTGAGTCCATTCAGTATTCTAACAACAATAGGGTAGAGTCTGTTTCGAAACCGGCTGGTGCATGTGGTCAGGCTTTTGTACCTTCTCCCTGATGGTAGAAGTTGTTGAAAAACATTGCTAAGGTGGGTTGGATCTTTGAGAATGCTGGCGGCCTTTCCTTGACAGCGGGTCTGGTAGATGGATTCTGTAGATGGGAGGTTGGCCTTTGTGATTGACTGGGCTGAGTTTGCCACTTTCTGTAACCATCTCCGATCTTGAATGGTATAGTTACCATACCAGGTAGTGATACATCCAGACAGAATGTTCTCGATGGCACATCTATAAAAATTGTCAAGGGTATTCGCCGTCGTCTCAACTTTCCTCAGCTGCCTGAGGAAGAAGAGACATTGTTGGACCTTTGTAACCAGTGCGTTCACATGAGGAGTCCAAGAAAGCTTGTTGTGGATGACCACTCCCAGGAGCTTGACACTGTCCACTCGTTCCACCTCTGTGCTGTTAATGTGTAGGGGGCATGAGTAACATCCTGCTGAAAGTCGATAATGAGTTCCTTGGTTTTGCCGGCATTGAGAGCTAAGTTGTTCTCAGTGCACCATTTTTTCAGGTATTCCAACTCCCGTCTGTGGTCTGTTTTATTGCCAAAGGAGACAATTATGTCAAAGGATGAATTCATAGTTAAAGGGTACCCTCTCATGGGTTAAATAGAACACTTGCAAAAACCTTCAAACTTGGAGACAGTGCATGAAGAGAAATCAGGATGACAGGAAAGTGGGAAAGATAAGTGACAGAACTCTTTTTTTTTCAGGTACGATATCTCACATTCTGGCTTTCCCAGTTATTTTCTGCTCCGTATTCCACAGGATGCTATACTCACTTCCATCTGTCCGGATGCCCCTCAAATATATTTAAGCAGTCAACATGCACACTCACCCTCACTCTGTTCCCCTCGCACACTAAACTTCATTGTCAAAATGGTTCAATCAAATACATAGACCTACAGGAGAATAATCTTAAAATTCTGTCCAATAATCATGAACAAAATGATGAATTTTTTAGCATTAAAAATCACTGTTTACTCCTACAATCTGCAAGACCTGTCCAACATGGAAAGTTATAGAGTCATAGAGGTACACAGCATGGAAACAGACCCTTCAGTCCAACCCGTCCATGCTGACCAGATATCCTAACCCAATCTCATCCCACTTCCAGCACCCAGCCCATATCCCTCCAAACCCTTCCTATTCATATATCCATCTAGATGCCTTATAAATGTCTGCATGGGTTTCCTCCGGGTGCTCCGGTTTCCTCCCACAGTCCAAAGATGTGCAGGTCAGGTGAATTGGCCATGCTAAATTGCCCGTAGTGTTAGGTAAGGGGTAAATGTAGGGGCATGGGTGGGTTGCGCTTCAGCGGGTCGGTGTGGACTTGTTGGGCCGAAGGGCCTGTTTCCACGCTGTAATGTAATCTAATCTAAAAAAATGCTGCAATTGTACTAGCCTCCACCACTTCCTCTGGCAGCTCATTTCCATACACATGAAAATGTTGCCCCTTAGGTCTCTTTTATATCTTTTCCCTCTCACCCTAAGCCTATGCTCTCTAGTTCTGGACTCCCCCACCCCAGGGAAAAGACTTTGTCTATTTATCCTATCTATGCCCCTCATGATTTTATAAATCTCTATAAGGTCACCCCTCAGCCTCTGACGCTTCAGGGAAAATGGCCCCAGCCTGTTCAGCCTCTCCCTATAGCTCAAATCCTCCAACCCTGGCAACATCCTTATAAATCTTTTCTGAATTCTTTCAAGTTTCACAACATCCTTTTGATAGGAAGGAGACCAGAATTATACACTATATTCCAAAAGTGGCCAAACCAATGTCCTGTACAGCCCAACTCCTGTACTTAATACTCTAACCAATAAAGGAAAGCATACCAAATGCCTTCTTCACTATCCTATCTACCTGTGACTCTACTTTCAAGGAGCTATGAACCTGAACTCCAAGGTTTCTTTGTTCAGCAATATCCAAATCATTTATATAAATGATGAAAAGTAGTGGACTCAGCACCGAACCTTGTGGCACTCCACTGGTCTCAGACCTCCAGTCTGAAAAGCAAATCTCCGCCACCACTCTCTGTCTTCTACCTTTGAGCCAGTTCTGTATCCAAATGGTTAGTTCTCCCTGTATTCCATGAGATCTAATCTTGCCAACCAGTCTCCCATGGGGAATCTTGTCAAACACCTTACTGAAGTCCATATAGATCATGTCCACTGCACTGCTCTCATCCATCCTCTTTGTTACTTCCTCAAAAAACTCCAAGTTTGTGAGACATGATTTCCCATGCACAAAATCATGTTGACTGTCCCTAATCAGTCCTTTCCTTTCCAAATACACGTACATCCTGTCCCTCAGGATTCCTTCCAACAACTTGCCCGCCACCGACACCAGGCTCACTGGTCTATTATTCCCTTGCTTGTGCTTACCGCCTTCAGTCAGGTTTCATTTAACTGAATGGTTTGTGAGAATAAACATCTCCACAACAGTTTGTTTTACCCATATGAGCCACTGCTGCTGCTCAGAATCTTTCCTAGATATTCCAGAAGGAGAGGAGACCACACAAGCCCGTGGAGAAATGAGCATTGTGAAGTGGTTCTCCATTGACAGACAACCTGATGGCCACTTTGCAATGCCCATTCAGAGGAATGGGTCTTGTTACGGGAGGCTGTAAACGTCACCAATAATCTCTCATGAAAACCTGATGCCTCTGAGTCACTAGCGCTTTAGCATGTTGAAAGAGAAGATCATCTCTCTGTGCTCTGAATGTTGGGTCTTGCCCCCTTTGAGTGAGACCTCTGCAACTCTGTCCTCTGTCCTTTGGAACAACATGTAGCAGAGGAAAAGAAAGCTACCACTGATCTTTCTCCTGTCATTACCTCAGATCTTGGTGTTGCTGTCCTCTTGCTCTTTATCAGAACTGTGTGGTAGCTAAACCTTGTGGTTCCATGTCATGGTGAAAACTGGCAACAGGAAAGTGCAGCCGAAGAGGATTGAGAAGAAGTGATAGAGTGCAATAAGCAGTCACATCTCATCTGGCCCTGGGTCTTACAGTTTAAACAGCTACTGTACACTCACCTTGTGATTCTGGTGACCTCTAGACAGCTTGGATTTCTGCCTGTTAAATTCAGAATCTTCAGTAATGCAAAACCTAATTGCTTATTGCAGCGTAAAAATATCTGACTAATAGCTGAATGGGGTTCCTTGCTTGCCTTGAAACCTTTCCAAGTTAAAGCTGGCAAAAGGTGGACTGATGTAAGGATTGCAGTAAAACTTTAATTTCAGTGGATTTAGCACAATGCACGCACAAGTGAATCTCTCTCCTCTTGCTTGGGAAAATTTGCCTTCCTGCTCTCCTCCTTCTCCATACTTGAAAAATTAAGCTCAAATGCATCGATCCAAACTAAGATCTTATACAAGACTACGGCACAAAAATTTTAATAATTTGTCATTACTTCGCATCATAGTTAGCAGAATTTCGTTGCTGCGTTCCACCAGAAAACTGACTTGAGAAAGAAAGAGAAAAACATTAAAACTGCAAAACTAAATGGTTTTCAGGAACAGAGAAAGAACAATGGGTTTTGAAATTTGACCCCACTGCATTTTAAGAATGCAATAGGTGTTTACTGTATGCCTATTTGTCCCACACCAAAATTATATCATTACCATTTGGGTTGAGCTGCTCCATAGACAACCAGAGCACAGGCTAGATGAATAAAGTTACTGGTGGAGACTGCTACCTAAATGGTAAATTTCAATGTTTTCAAACTTATTCACTGTGCACCAGACCATAGCTTGGACTCCACCCTGTTCACCTCCCCAACTGCTCAACTCTTATGAAAGTTTTGGTGTTGTCTGCATTGGTTGACTAATTCTGCACTCACAGAACTATCCTAATGAGCCTAAAATAGAAGTAAATGTAATTTCAGGATGTGCATTAATTTCTACATGTCGCTATTCAGCCATGATTTAAATGAGTATTGGGGATGCAGTGACTGGGACGAAGTCAGCCAGGTGGATCTCCTAGAATATGAATTCCCTCACTGGGGTTGTTAACCTGGTTCAATCAGGGAGTCCTGGCTGAGTGATATGAACAGCATTGTCAGGGGTTCTGCTCACTGCAGGAGCTGGTTCTGAGCGAGCTAAGTCAGTGTCATGTGCTATACACGTGTAAATGAAGGATGACTTGGTGATGGAGTACTGGCCCTCATGGAGTTATTTCAGGGGACAGATGAAGAAGAAATGAGATTGGCTTTGCAAGTTCTACAATTCATTAATAAAGCAACATAAATCCAGAATCAGCACTTAACCTTATACTGGGCCCAAGTAATGTGAGATTTCTTGCATTCTGAATCAATTTATATGGTGCTGCTATGTTGCAATTTGTTTTACCAAAGAAAAAAATATTTTATTTGCAAAGCAATATATACTGTTGAACAAGAGGAAGTTTGATTAATATAGTATATGGGACCTGCTTTTCTCGGAATAAAAGATCCATTAATTTGTCCATGTCATAAGACAAATACATCTTGCTTACAGTTTTGGAAAATTTCTTCACTCTTTGTCTGTGAGACAACAGTTAAGAGAAAAGACACCAGTACCAAAAATATTCTGAATTTGGTGACTTGGCAATTAGAAAAGGAGAAACATTTTTGTGAAGGGAGGAGATTCTGCCTGAATTTGTGCTCAGTGTGACAACTCAGGAATAAAAATTGGTTGCCATTGCACCAAATAGAAAATGCAGATGAAAATCATTAATGTTGGCGTGCAACAACCATGCCCAGTCTTCTCCTGCAATACAAGTTTCACCATGTTGGAAAAGACAGTTTGTTTTTCGTCATCCTGAATTAGATTTATAAAAAAGCCATGATGGTTGCAAAACTGATTGTGATGCTGAGATTTTATCAACAGACTTCATGGGCATCAGTTGAAATGCATGCTAAATTATACAAAATTGATCATCCCTCTGAATAGCATTCATTTTAAAAAAGTGTGGTTGACAACTCAGCCAAAGTGGAGCAAGATGATTTTACTATTTCTTCCGTTTCATCCAAACGAGATAGTCCACTGAAGAATGTTAGTCTAGGATCTTTAGTCTTTCTAGTATTATGTGAAGATAGATTTTTATTGAATGAACAATGAGACAATCACATTCTCCTTCTTCTTGTGGACTGAAGCAATAGTTTGAATCAAACTTTGCATTATCAAGTCATGGATTTGGACAAAACACATGGAAATCCGATCCAGTTGACAGAGTTTACATTGTAGTACCCCAAGCCTTGCTGTGAGAAAATGAATAGTAAGCTGGGTAACTACCATTAAAGCATAAATTGATTATGAGAGTGATTGATGTTACTGAACTCAAGAAAGTGTTGACAGATTAATAGGTGACATTATTCACCTTATTATGATGATCCCAAGTATTTTGCAATCAAAGAAAGTCACTTAATAACTTCCTCCCTAATAGCATTCTGGATGTACCTTAACCACACAGATTGCAGTCTATCAAGAAGACAGCTCACCTCCATCTTCTCAAGGGCATCAAGTGACAGATAATAAATGCTCGTTAAGCCATCAGAGCTCACATTCCCTGAATGATATTTTTTAAAGAACATGGATAATGTAGTTTGTTTGCATACAGCATAGTCCCTTAAGCAGCATTAAGATAATGATTAATCAAAATCTTTGTTGCAAAATAAAATTTAACACTGATACCAAAATTTTCTGCCTGCTTTTGACAATTGCCAGCAACTAGGAGGTAGTGAGGACTACAGATACTGGAGAGTCAAAATCGATAGTGCGATGCTGGAAAAAGCACAGGTCAGGCAGCATCTGAGGAACAAGACAGTCGACTGAGGAACAAGACTGATGAAGGATTATGCCTGAAACATTGACTCTCTTTCTGCTGAGATACTGCCTGACTTGCTGTGCTTTTTCCAACGTCAAACTTTATTGACTTTGACTATTGCCATGCAATTTATAATGTCCACTTAAACAAGCAGGTGGAAGCCTAATTTAACATTGCATACAATAGACTACAATCTCAGTGCCATACAGAATTGCAATCATAGACCATGGTATGGAGTTGTCCTCACCTCCATCTGACTCAGACAGTTATACTACCAGAATGAAGCTGATATAGTCAGGATTTTGATATCCAATTTAGACTATGTAAGTTTTGCATTGAAGTGAAATCAAAAGCACTTTGCACTGCGACTAAACTTATAGTATAAATTAACCTTATTATATTTTCTTTATATTCTGTCATTTTACCGAACTTTAATGTTTCTGATCTAAAACAGCTGCATTATGATTTGTTTTGAATCATAATGTTTTGGAACTATTTTGATGGGGTGGTGGTCTATCTACCTATCTTCAGTTCTCTTTCAACACTAAGTGAAATTCACCAGGACCAACAATTTTCCTTTACAATTATGGCATCCCTGGTATCTACTTATTACGTGTGGTGAAAGAGTTAAGCATTTGACTGGAAGACCTCAGCTTCACTTGCTAGCCTTCCTGATTCCGAGAGTAACTATTTTAATTATAAGAGTACAGTAATTTCTTGGGTGTTTTCATGGAGTGGAACTCATGATTTTGAGTCTAACTGGAGGTGACTATGGCTCAACTTGTTTGACTCAGAAATAAATGGGTTCATTACTCAGCCAATGGAGCAAGAACACATGTTGTGTGCAACTCCTACTCCTGACTCTATACCAAATGGGAAGAGTAAATGGGTTCAGCTGTTTTCAGAGAAGCCAATGTGATGAATTGGAAGAGTTAGAGTCATAGAGATGTACAGCACGGAAACAAACCCTTCAGTCCAACTTGTCCATGCCAATCAGATAATCCAACCCGATCTAGTCCTACCTGTCAGCACCCGGCCCATGCCCCCCCCAAACCCTTCCTATTCATATACCCATCCAAATGCCTTTTAAATGTTGCAACTGTACCAGCCTCCACCACTTCCTCTGGCAGCTCCTTCCATGCACGCACCACCCTCTGTGTGAAAAAGTTGCCCCATAGGTCTCTTTTATATCTAACCCCCTCACTCTAAACCTATGCCCTCTAATTCTAGACTCTCCCACCCCAGGGAATAGACTTTGTCTATTTATCCTATCCACGTCCCTCATGATTTTATAAATCTTTATAAGGTCACCCATCAGCCTCCGATGCTCCAGGGAAAACAGCCCCAGCCTATTCAGCTGCTCCCTATAGCTCAAACCCTCCAACCTTGGCAACATCCTTGTAAATCTTTTCTGAATTATTTCAAGTTTCACAGCATCTTTTTGATAGAAAAGAGTCCAGAATTATACGCAATATTCCAAAAATGGCCTCACCAATGTCCTGTAGAGCCGCAACATAACCTCCCAACTCCTGTACTCAATATTCTGACCAATAAAGCAAAGCATACCAAATGCCTTCTTCACTATCCTATCTATCTGTAACTCCA
Organism: Chiloscyllium plagiosum; assembly: GCF_004010195.1. Classification (NCBI taxonomy): domain Eukaryota; kingdom Metazoa; phylum Chordata; class Chondrichthyes; order Orectolobiformes; family Hemiscylliidae; genus Chiloscyllium; species Chiloscyllium plagiosum. Next base: position 70,198,598 of record NC_057716.1, on the reverse strand, counting down.
TTTTCAAGGAGGTAGGAACCTGCACTCCAAGGTCTCTTTGTTCAGCAACACTCCCAGGACCTTATCATTAAGTGTATAAGTCCTGCTAAGATTTGCTTTCCTAAAATGCAGCACCTAGCATTTATCTGAATTAAATTCCATCTGCCACTTCTCAGCCCATTGGCTCAACTGATCAAGATCAAGCTGTAATTTGAGGCAACCATCTTCGCTGTCCACTGCACCTCCAATTTTGGTGTCATCTGCAAATGTACTAACTATACCTCTTATGCTCACATCAAAATCATTTATATAAATGATGAAAAGTAATGGACCCAGCACCGATCCTTGTGGCATTCCACTGATGACAGGCCTCCAGTCTGAAAAACAACCCTCCATTACCACCCTCTGTCTTCTACCTTTGAACAGTTCTGTATCCAACTGGCTAGTTCTCCCTGTATTCCATGAGATTTAACCTTGCTAACCAGTCTCCCATGTGGAACCTTGTCGAACATCTTACTGAAGTCCATATAGGTCACGTCCACTGCTCTGTCCTCATCAATCTTCTTTGTTACTTCTTCAAAAAACTCAATCAAGTTTGTGAGACACGATTTCCTATGTACAAAGCCATGTTGACTATCCCTGATCAGTCCTTGTCTTTCCAAATACATGTGCATCCTTTCCCTCAAGATTCCCTCCAACAACTTGCCCACCACCGACGTCAGGCTCACTGGTCTATAGTTCCCTGGTTTGTCCTTACCACTCTTCTTAAACAGTGGCACCACATTAGCCAACCTCCAGTCTTCCAGCACCTCACCTGTGACTATCGATTGTAAAATATCGCAGCAAGGGGCCTAGGAATCACCTCCCTAGCTTCCCACAGAGTTCTAGGTTACACCTGATCAGATCCTAGGGGTTTATCCACTTTTCGGTGTTTCAAGACATCCAGCACTTTCTGCTCTGTAATATCGACATTTTTAAAGATGTCACCATGTGCTTCCCTACATTCTATATCTTCAATGTCCTTTTCCACAGTAAACACCAATACAAAATACTCATTTAGTATCTACCCCATCTCCAGTGGCTCCACAAAAAGGCGCCTTGCTGATCTTTGAGGGGCCCTATTCTCTCCCTAGTAGCTCTTTTGACCTTAATGTATTTGTAAAATCCTTTTGGATTCTTCTTAACTCTCTTTGCCAAAGTTATCTCATGTACCCTTTTTAACCTCCTGATTTCTCTCTTCAATATACTTCTGCTGCCTTTATACTCTTCTAAGGATTCACTCACTCTCTCCTGTCTGTATCTGACATATGCCTCCTTTTTCTTAACCAGACCATCAATTTCTTTAGTCATCCAGCATTCCCTATGCCTACCAGCCTTTCCTTTCACCCTAACAGGAATATACTTTCTCTGGATTCTCGTTATCTCATTTCTGAAGGATTCCCATTTTCCAGCCGCCCCTTTGCCTGCGAACATATGCCCCCGATTAGCTTTTGAAAGTTCTTGCCGAATACCATCAAAATTAGCTTTTCTCCAATTTCGCATTTCAACTTTTAGAACTGGTCTATTCTTTTCCATCACTACTTTAAAACGAATAGAATTATGGTTGCTGGTCCCAAAGTGCTTCCCCGCTGACACCTCAGTCACCTGCCCTGCCTTATTTCCCAAGAGTAGGTCAAGTTTTACACCTTCTCTCGTAGCTACGTCCACATATTGAATCAGAAAATTTTCTTGTACGCACTTAAAAAATTCCTCTGCATCTCAACCCTTAACACAATGGCAGTCCCAGTCTATGTTTGGAAAGTTATAATCCCCTACCATAACCATCCTATTATTCTTGCAGAAAACTGAGATCTCCTCACAAATTTGTTTCTCAATTTTCCTCTGACTTTTTGGGGCTCTATAATACATTCCCAAGAAGGTGATCATCCCTTTTTTATTTCTCAGCTCAACCCAAATAACTTCCCTGGTTGTATTTCAAGGAATATCCTCCCTGAGTACAGTAGTGACGCTGTGCCTTATCAAAAACGACACTCCCCTTCCTGTCTTGCCCCTCTTACTATTCTTCCTATAACATTTGTATCCTGGAACATTAAACTGTCGTCCTGTCCATCCTTGAGTCACGTTTGTGTTATGATATGATAATCCAGTCCCATGTTCCTAACCATGCCCTGAGTTCATCTGCCTTCCCTGTTCGTCCTCTTGCATTTAAATAAATGCAGTTGAATTTATCAGTACTATCTTGTTCTCTGCTTTGTCCCTGCCTGTCCTGACTGTTTGACTCGCTTCTGTTCTCAACTGTACCAGTCTCAGATTGATTTCTTTCCTTCCCTCACCATCCCTTAGGTCCCACTCCCTCCCCGCCACACACCCCCCCCCCCCCACCTCACTAATTTAAATCCTCCTGAGCAGCTCTAGCAAATCTCCCTGCCAGTATATTAGTTCCCTTCCAATTCAGGTGCAATTCCTCTTTCTTGTACAGGTCACGTCTACCCCAGAGAGATTCCAATGATCAATAATGTGAACCTTTCTCCCCTGCATGTACTCCTCAGCCACGCACTCATCTGCTCTATCCTCCTATTCCTGCCCTCACTAGCTCGTAGCACTGGGAATAATCCAGATATTATTACTCTCGAAGACCTCCTTTTTAAATTCTGGCATAACTCGATATTCTCCCTTCAGAATCTCATCCTTTCCCCTTCCTATGTCATGGTTCCAATGTGTACAATGACTGCCTGCTGGTCCATCTCCCCTTTGAGAACATTCTGCACCCTCTCTGAGACATCCTTGATCCTGGCACCAGGGAGTTAACGCACCATTTTGATTTTTCACTGCTGGCCACTGAAACGTCTGTCTTTGCCTCAGACTAGAAAGTCCCCAAACACAATTGATCCCTTGGTACCCAACGTACCCCTTATTGCATTAGAGCCAGTCTCCATACCAGAATCTTTGTGCTACGTTCCCCTGAGAATCCATCATCCCCTACATTTTTCAAAACAGCACACCTGCTTGAAATGGGGATAGCCACAGAAGACTTCTGCACTATCTGCTTATCTCTCTCACCTTTCCTGGAGTTAACCCATCTCTGTGACTGTATCTGCAACTTTTCTCCCTTCCTATAATTGCCATCCATCACATCCCCTTGCTCTTGTAAATTCCTCATTGCTTCTAACTATCTCTCCAACCAATCCATTCGATCCAAAAAGATTTGTAGCCAATGGCATTTATTGCAGATTTAATCCTCAGTAACACGTAAACTCTCCCTGGACTCCCACATCCAATGAGAAGAGTGTATCACTCTACTAAAGGCCATGTTTAGTTCTTTCAATCTGCAGACCCAGAAAATAGCACTGCCTTATTCCTCTACAAAACACTGTTCCAGGCTAACTTAATAGTTATGGCTTATATTGTTAAGTTTAATCAAGAAGTGTATCTCAATGTAACATATAATCAAGAAAGAACCCATTCTACTCACTACTGCAGGCTTGCTGTAAGACCGGTGAGCCTGATGTCGTTTGGGTAGGCTGTTGGAGGGAATCCTGAGGGACAAGATTTCCATGTACAGGGGATCCTTGATTATCCGAACATGATAGGCAGGCACTATTTTGTTTGAATAATCGACTATTCAGTTAATCGCTTAAATGCCTTTCCTCTGCGGTCGGAGTTTTTAAAGTCTGGTCCTCATTCAGAAGACTGCAGCAGCACACAGCGCCCAAGACTCCTCCCTACCTGCGACAGCATGCAACACCTTCCACGGCCCCCAACACCGCCCCCATCCCCAACCCCATGCAACACCGACCACCGTCCCCCAACACAGCGCCGCCATCCCCCAATCCCGGTGCAACACCTACTCCCGCCCCCAACACCGCACACCCA
>NC_057716.1:70098756-70193458 GCF_004010195.1 Chiloscyllium plagiosum | reverse complement strand
ACACACACACACACACACACACACACACACACACACACACACACACACACACACACACACACACACACACACACACACACACTCTGCAACCGTTTAGAGAGATTATCTAGGGAAGGGGATGTTTAGGGTACACCACTGTGTAGAACTCCAGGAAAGGTGTGGGGGGAGAGAGGGCTGGAGATGGTGCCTGTTTAATCACTGTAAACAAAAGACGCGATCACTGTTGGAAACACGTCTTTGATGTAATGTTTCTATCGGGACCTCGAGATCTCCTTCGGATAATCCGATTTTCGGATAATTGGTATTCAGATAATTGAGGTTCCTCTGTATTTGGAAAGGCAAGGACTAATTCTGGATAGTCAGCATGCCTTTGTGCATGTCTCATGAACTTGTTTGAGTTTTTTAAAGAAGTAATAAAGAGGATTGATGAGGGCTAGCAGTGGATGTGATCTATATGGATTTCCATAAGGTGTTCGACAAGGTTCCCCATTGGAGACTGGTTAGCAAGATTAGATCTCATGGAATACAGAGAAAAAGCTAGCCATTTGGTTACAGACCTAGCTCAAAGGTAGAAGAAAGAGGGTGGTGGTGGATAGTTGATTCTCAGACTGGAGGCCTCTGACCAGTGCAGTGCCCACTACTTTTCTTCATTTATATAAATGATTTGTATATGAAATAGGAGGTAGAGTTAGTACGTTTGCAGATGACACCAAAATTTGAGGTGTAGTGGACAGCAAAGAAGGTTACCTCAGAGTACAATGGAATCTTGATCCAATGGGCTGAGGAGTGGCAGATGGCGTTTAATTTAAATAAATGTGAGATGCTGCACTTTGGTAAAGCAAATCAGAGCAGGATTCATACAGTTAATGGTAAGGTCCTAGGGAGTGTTGCTGAACAAAGAGACCTTGGAGTGCAGTTCCTTAAAATTGGAGTTGCAGGTAGATGAGATAATGAAGAAGGTGTTTGGTACACTTTCCTTTATTGGTTAGTGCATTGAGTAGAGAAGTTGGGAGATCACATTGCGGCTCTGCAGGACATTGGGTAGGCCATGTTTAGAATATTACATGCAATTCTGGTCTCTTTCCTATCGAAAAGATGTTGTGAAACATGGAAGGGTTTAGAAAATATTTACAAGGATGTTACCAGGGTTGGAGGATTTGAGCTATGGGGAGAGGCTGAATATGCTGGGGCTATTGTTCCTGGAGCATCGGAGGCTGAGGGGTGATCTTAGAGGTGTATAAAGTCATGAGGGACATGGATTGGGTGGAAGAGCCCAGAACTAGACGGTATGGGTTTAGAGTGCGAGGTGAAAGACTTAAAGGGACCTAAGGGGCAACCATTTCATGTAGAGGTGTGTGCATGTATGGAATGAGCTGCCAGAGAAATTGGTGGAGTCTGGCACAATTACAGTATTTAAAAGGCATCTGGATTGATACATGAATCGGAAGGGTTTAGACGGATATGGGCCAAGTGCTGAATACATTATGTTGGGATATTTGATCAGCATGGAAGAGTTGAACCGAAGGGTCTGTTTCCGTGCTATATATCTCTACAGCTCTATCTGTATTTTACATCAACAAAAAAGAAGAGGAAATGTGTGTATAGCTAATTTCGCATTCTGCACTATAATGTGAAATGTATTTTATATATAGTTATTTAAAGAATACACATGTAAACCTCAAGACTAGAAGAATAGATCTGAGATGTATTATAATGACCTGTAACTATAATTTGGAATATAAATCTTCACTGGTCCTCATAACGTATTCTGTTCATTATGCTTTAAAACTAAGCCAATGAAGAATGTTGGATAACATTAATCAATGGAAAAGATGGATTTAATGATGTTTAATGTAATTAATTCTAGTGATATTGAAGATAGCATAGTTATTAGACTACACATGCATAATATGTGTCAGGGATGTTTGCATTTCAAACACTTTCTTTCAAGTAAATTTACAAAAGAATGAACATAGTTCCAGTAATAATATTAAAATTATTATGGCAAGTGATTTGTTATTACTCAAATCCACAGAAACAATCATCTTTTAAATTATAGGTTTGTAAGCACAGAAGGAGGTAATACAAGCCATTGTGCTCACTCTTTGAAAGAACTATCCAATTAATCTCACTCTTCTGTTTATTCTACTTGACTTTAATAGCCCTGGAACTCTTTTGGCAAAGTTGTATGCTCGCAATAATTCTTAACAAATGAAATAATTGTATAAATGAATGCAAAGATTCCTCCAATGATATGCTGTACAAAATACTTGATTGATGGTTACCACAATATTAGAAATCTTCCTGTCAACCTTTTGTTGCATTCATTTCACTTTCCACAGATATAATGGTAACTGGCTCTTTAAATTGGTCATGGCAAAATTATATTTTACCACTGTGAGGCACAACAGCATGAGGCTGTGTGTTCAATGAGAATTGATTTTCAGTCAGTCCAGTGGATTTAGGCTTCACTGGCTAGTCAACCTATATTGCCCATTCTTAATTGCCCTTGGAAAGATAATGTTGAGCTGCCCTCTAATGCTGTCAGAGAGGGAGTTTGAAGATTTAACCAGTGACAGTGAAGGAATGGTGATATATATTCAAGTCAGGATGGTGCTTGATTTGGACGGAGAATTGTATGTGGTAATGCTCCTTCGATGTCTGCTTCTAGTTGAGGGTTTAGAAGTGGTGTGTTAGGAACCTGAGTGAATTTCTGCAGTGTATCTTGTAACTGGTACTCAATACTACTACTGTGCATTGGGAGTGGAGGGAGTGAATCTTTGTGAATGTGGTGCTCGTCAAATGGGCTGCTTTGCCTTGGATGCTGTTAAGGTTTTGAGTGTATTGCAGCTATACTCATACAGGCAAATGGGGAGTAGTCCATCAAACTCTTGACTTGTGCCTTGTAAGATGATGGACAGTTCTGAAGAGTTCAGAGGTCATTTACACACTAACGAAGCCTATGACCTACTCTAGTCGCACTATTGATATAGCTCATCCAATTAAGTTTATAATTAACAGTAAACCCCAGAATATTGATAGTGGTTGATTTAGCGATAGTAATGCCATTGAATATCCAAGGGTGATGACTCAATTCTGTCTTGTTGAAGATGGTCATTGCCTGGCACTTCTGAACCATGAATGTGACTTGCCACTTGTCAGCATAAACCTAAATGCTGCCAGGGTCTTGCTGCATTTGAACATGGACTGCTTCAGTGTATGAGGAGTTGCAAATGGTGCTGAACATTTGTGCAATCATCAGTGACCATCCCCACTTCTGACTTTATGATGGAGGATAGGTCATTGATGAAGCAGCTGAAGATGATTGAGATTAGGAGACTACCCTGAGGAACTCCCGGAGAGATATCCTGGAGCTAAGATTTCTGACCCCCAACAACTGCAATCATTTTCCTTTGTGCCCAGTATGACATCAACCAGTATCATTCTGTTTTCATTCTGACTTTTTTGATTCCAGTTTTGATGCCACACACAGTCAAATGCAGCCATGATAACAAGGGCAGTCTTTCTCACCTCACCTTCTAGTTTCGTTGTTTTATTGTTGATTAAACCAAGGCTGTGATGAGGTCAGGAGCTGAGTGGCCCTGGCAGAACCTAAACTGAACATTAAAGAACAAGTTATTGCTGAGTAAGTACTGATGATAGCACTATTGATGACTATCCATCACTTTACTGATGATCAAGAGTGGATTGATGGGGCAGTAATTGGCTGGATTGGTCTTGTTCTTTTTTTTGTCCACAGAACATCCTTGGCTAATTTTTCACATTGTCAGGTAAATGTCTGTATTGAAGGTGTACTAAAGGCACAGCCAAGTTCCAGTGCCTTCATTAATTTGTTGATTATCAAATTGGTTGAAAACTGGCATTGATGAAGCTGGGACCCTCTGAAGTAGAATCGTCCATTTGACGCCTCTGGTTGAAACGTGTTGCTTGTGCATCAGTCTTCTCTTTTGCGCTGACGTGCTGTCTCCCCCATTTTTGAGGATGAGGACATTTCTGGAACCTCCTCTTCCAGTGAATTGTTTAATTGCTCACCCCATTCAGGATTTCAGAGCTCAAATCAGATCCATTGCTTGCTTACTTCTGTCTATTACTTGCTTCTCATGCTGAATGGCATGGAAGTAGTCCTGTTTTGTAGTTGTACCAGTTTGAATCCTGATTTTTTTTTTAGCATGTCTAATTCTTCATTGTACCTGAGCTGATCTCCTTGCTTGATGCTAATGGTAGAGTGGGAAATCATGCAATTGACTTTTGTGTTTGAGTGTTTGTCATTGTGTCTGTTGATAGCCTGCAGCACCTCATGCATGCTCAGTTTTGAGTTGCTAGCTCTAGTCAAAGTTGAAACTTTATTGCTGGAACAGCACAGCAGGTCAGGCAGCATCCAGGGAACAGGAGATTCGACGTTTCGGGCACAGGCCCTTCTTCCTGAAGAAGGGCCTGTGCCCGAAACGTCGAATCTCCTGTTCCCTGGATGCTGCCTGACCTGCTGTGCTGTTCCAGCAATAAAGTTTCAACTTTGATCTCCAGCATCTGCAGACCTCACTTTCTCCTCGAAGAGCTCTACTCAAAACCTATCCTGTTTAACATAGTGGTACTCCCACTATGAGATGAAGAGTACTGTTAGAAACATAGGAAATATGAGCAAAAATTGGCCATTCATCCCTTTTGAGCCTGCTCCACCAATCATTATGTTCATAGCTGATCATCCAACTCAATAACCTATTCCCACTTTTCCACCACAACTTCTGAACTCTCTAACCCTGAGTGCTATTTCCACTGTGAGGAAATCCCAGGTATGGTTCCCCATTTCTTATGGTTCCAGATGGAATATCCTAAACCGTTAAGCTCCCAGGTGAAGAGGGACAATCTAGCTCCACTTCTTTATTCATCCACCCCTTTGATTCATTACAGCAAGGATTTTTTTTTTTCAAAAATGGTTCCTGTCCTTGTGGATACATTTCTCCCAGACCCAAATTAATTTGTGTTTTATATGAGCAATTTAACAAGACATTCTTGGAAAAAAAAAGAATAAGTGAGTCTATTAATTCCTAAACATGAGAAGTGTTATTGACACAATATATACAGGTTATAAATTAGATGTGAGTCCAAAAAGATACAAGCTTATTAAAAAAAACTAAGGTGTACATATTAGGCTCCCATACGGTTGTGCAGAGTGAATGGTTGAAAGTTCTTGCCGTTGAAGTGAATGATAACAATAAGGCTGTCATTACTAATTGAATGGTCAATTGCACAATCTTTAAAAGATTAGATGAGATTCTGTCATTCTGTGATTTCTTTCAATTTTGGTTGAAATCCAGCAACCAGGGTGAGTCAGTGTTTTTTTAAATTCCTGTTTCCTTTTTAACTTATGTAGCACTTGGACTTATAGCACGATTTTATCTGCACCATGACTAATAAGGGGTTTTCTCATTGACTGTCACAGCACACTCAGAGCACATCAGACCCAAGCTGGTATACACAAGGTCTTTCAGACTGATTAGGACACTCCAGTAGATTTGAATCTTGTTTTTTAACATAAATATTTGTGTATTCCTCAAAGACAAAAACACAAAATGTGTCTGCAGTTTTTGAACATAATCCACAGGAGATGGCTTTCTCTTAAACAAGGAGTCATCGATTCCTCATTACTTTTGTAATCATGACAGGTCACAATCCAATCTGTTTAAAATTTCTTCATTACTTTTTTAGATGTTACATCCCATTGGTCCCACACAGAATTTAGTTTATGCCTACAGTTATTTTATCTATGTAGCAGTTGTCTTTGAATTTTAGAAACACATTTTAGAATTAATGTCTAAAAATGTCTGTAGCACTTTGGGGTTTTGACCTGACATTCTAACAGTATCCTCAGTTTGTTTTTACATGGATTGTGTAATGGTCACTCCAATCCATTTTGCCATAAGCACATACAGCTGCAGCAAACAGATTGGTGGAGACATGGTCAAGTATGTTTCTCCTTCTTGATGATTCCTTCACTGACTGTCGAACTGCTGAATACACTTAGTGATGGACATTGAGCTCCCCCTCCCAGAGTACATTCTGTACTCTTAATATTATCCAGTCCTTACTCCAAGTCATGCTTAACATAGAGGAATACTGATTCATCAGCTGAGGAGTGGCAAAATCAGGGATGGGTTTTGACAAATCAGCAGAAGTTTCCTGGTCAGTATTTGACCTGATGTCATGAGACTTTGTGGGGTCTGCAATTGGTTTTAGGTATTCCCAGAGCAACTCCCTCCCACTGTTTACCATTGTTCCACCTTATCTGTTCTGTTGGTAGGACAGGACATATCCAGGGACAGTGATGTGGTTGTGGGTGTTTAGAAAACTTGGATTATAAAAGTGAATGCAAACTGAACGATTTTACAATAGTGAGTGAATTATGCCTGTAAGAACTGGTCCACGCATTCTAAATACTCTCATACCAATTCACCTGCCAACCGCGTTTCATCCAGGATTCCCATATGCAACTCAGAATGTTTTTTTTTGCATAATGTAGTACTTCACTCATCAATTTTAGTTCTGCTTGTCCCTTCAAGTTCAGTTATTGACTTGAGTGTAAATTCCATATTGAGTAAATCAATCCTCTCACTGTGAATTTCTCAGTTGGGAATTTGGCAAACATGCTGAAAAATTTACATTAACGTAAGGAACATCACTGACTGAAAAGAAAATGTTCCTCTGCAGCAAAATATGATGGCATGTTTTCAGTCAGTTCCTGGTGGTATTGATTCCTTTCATAGTTCTGCAGGGACATAAGCTGTGTCTTTCAACCATTTTCTGGATTAGTGGTGCTGGAAGAGCACAGCAGTTGAGGCAGCATCCAAGGAGCAGCGAAATCGATGTTTCGGGCAAAAGCCCTTCATCAGGAATAAAGGCAGAGAGCCTGAAGCATGGAGAGATAAGCTCGAGGAGGGTGGGGGTGGGGAGAAATTTTACCTTTTTACCTCTTTCAACCATTGACTATTCCTGAGTGATAATATACAACTGCATTTAATTGTTTACAGTTAGCATCATAGCATTTAACTAAATTCACAGAATGACTCCAGACTTAGAGAACTGTAAGAAACTTTTGTGGCATATAGTTGTTTATGAAGATAGAGCCAAATTTCACCTGATATCACTCTTGGGAAGCACCTCAGGATATTTCCCTGCATTAAAGATGTTAATGATGTTCTGAAATTATGTTGAGGGGACCATTCTCAAAATTTCTCTCCAGCTTTTCTATTTGCCCTTTTTTTAAATGATTATTTTTCTTTGAAAAGCTGCTTTGCTATATTGAATTTCCCTCAATGCACAGGAGAGCATGTGACTTACAATGTGCTATTCCACAAAATCCATACTCATACTGATTTACCAGTTGATGGGAGATATACTTCTGGGTGGAACAGGTCCTGAAACCTTGTCTAAGATATTGATAAGGAGCACTTTTCTGAGAGCCAGTCAGATTTTACAAATGGAGTTGTTTAATTACAAAGTAGTTTTCTTTTAAAATGGCCTTGCTTCTGTTAGATTCAATTCATCACCATGAGGATAGTTGAAAAGCAAGTAAAATCTAATGTTTGTTATCAATGTAGAACTTTAAAAAAACAAGCAGTTGTAAAATGCAAGAGAACATCCAAGTGTCTGTAAATTTGAACAACCAAGAATGAAAATTATGATAATCACCACTGCAACAAACTTGTAGTGCTTGTGTTTTTCACATTTTGAATAGCATGATATGATTATGAAATTTTGATTGTGAAACCTCTTATTTCTGCCTTTTTAGGAGATAGGAGGTGCAAGCCCTCCACAAAGAAACTGGAAAGGAATTGCGATTGCACTGCTCGTGATCCTTGCTGTGTGCTCTCTCATCACCATCTCGGTCATCCTCTTAACTCCAGGTAAACAACATTTCCACTTATAATATCAGACCAGATAAAGGTAGTCAATGGATAATTTACCTCTTTCAATCCCACAAATAATGAGGGAACCTTTAAGAGAGGGAAAAAAGAAAGGAATGTTTATGGATGCAGTACTCGTCTTCGACATCATTAGTACTAGAAAGGGGTTACACTTACAAAAGTACTTGATATGTAATATGATGTATGTCTAATGAAGAGCTGAACTGACCCAGAAAGTCACTTTTCTAATGTTTTGATATGTACATAGTATGTAACAGCACCTATCCTTATAATGTTTTCACAGTTGCCCTTCTGGGGAATCCCTGCTTTGATGCTCTTACAGACTGTATTTGTTGCAGTCCACTAAGGCTACACCATTAGTTCTGCCATATCACTCATTTCATTTCACTACATTTTCACAATTTCTCCAACAAACCATGCATTGTTTTTCAACATCACATACAAATAAGTCTCACCAGATTTAGTATGTGGTTGATCATGTTGGTTAAACACAGATGAAGTGCTGGAGGGCTGGAGAGTTGCTAATGTTGTCCTGCTGTACAAAAAGGGCAGGAGGGATATTCCTGGTAACTACAGACCAGTGAGTCTGATGTCAATATTGGGAAAGTTGCTGGAGAAGGTACTGAGGGATAGGATCAATTTATATTTGGAAGAGAATGGGTTTATCAGTGATAGGGAACATGGTTTTGTGCAGGGGAGATCATGCCATTCCAACTTACTAGATTTCTTTGAGGAAGCCACCCAGTTGATAGATGAAGGAAGGGCTGTAGATATCATACACATGGATTTTAGTAAGGCATTTGATAAGATTCCCCATGGTAAATTAATGGAGAAAGTGAAGTCACATGGTGTGCAAGGTGTTCTAGCTAGGTGGATAAAGACCTGGTTGAGTAACAGGAGGCAGCGAGCAGTAGTTGAAGGAAGTTTCTTGAAATTGATAAATGGTGTTCCACAGGGATTAGTGCTGGGGCAATGTTGTTTGTGATATACATAAATGATCTGGAAGAGGGCATTGGTGGTCTGATCAGTAAGTGAACAGATGACACAAAGGTTGGAGGAGTAGCAGAAAGTATAGGGACTGTCAAAGAATACAGGAGAATATAGATAGACTGGAGAGTTGGGCAGAGAAGTGGCAGATGGAGTCCAATCTGGGCAAATGTGAGGTGATGCATTTTGGAAGGTATAATTCCAGAGTGAACTATACTGTAATTGGAAGAGCCTTGGGAAACGTTGATGAGCAGAGAGGTCTGGGAGTTCAGGCCCATTGTACCCTGAAGGTGGCTGCACAAGTGGGTAGAGTGATCAAGAAGGCATATGGTAATCCTGCCTTCATCAGATGGGATATTGAGTATAAGAGCTGGCAGGTCATGTTAAAATTATACAAAACTGGTTCAGCTGCATTTAAAATACTGTATACAGTTCTGGTCACCACATTACCAAAATGATGTGGATGCTTTGGAAAGCTTGCATAGAAGATTTACGAGGATGTTGCCTGGTATGGAAGGTGCTAGATATGAAGAGAGGTTGAGTAGGTGAGGATTGTTTTCATTAGAGAAAAGGAGATTATTGGGGGACCTAATTGAGGTTGACAAAATCATGAAGGGTGTAGACAGGATGGATAGAGATAAGCTTTTTCCCAGGATGAGGGATTCAGTAATGAGAGGTCACACATTCAAGGTGAGAGGAAAAAAGTTTAGGGGGACACATGCGGAAAGTACTTTACACAGAGGGTGGTAGGTGTCTGGAGCATGTTTCCAGAGAGTTAGTAGAGGCAGGCACGGTAGGTTCATTTCAGGTGTGTCTGGACAGATGCATGAGTAGGTGGGGAGCAAAGGGATACAGATCCTTAGGAATTAGGCGATAGGTTTAGACAGTGATTTGGATCAGCACAGGCTTGGAGGGCCAAAGGGTCTGTTCCTGGCCTGTAAATTTCTTTGTTCTTTGTTCTATCTGGTGGTAGCGCAGTCATAATAGCTTCACCAGAACAATTACAAATTATGTGATGTGTTTGTATTTGGCTTTTAACAGTCCCAGAAATGAAAAGTAACTTGCGAACAAATGGAATATGTTCCACCAGATTTGTGTGTACCTGATCAATCAACAGTCCTAACAACTGAAAGAAAATTTGAAGTAATCCTCAATAGAAAGCTTCATTAAAACTAAATTGTTTTTAAAAGGCTAATTTTGGTTGGCACCTGCTCAACCCAATTGAACAGAGCTTTCTTTGGCCAAGCATAGCTGCACCCTGATTCAAGCTCATCTTTGTCAAGTATTGTGTTATTTGCAGATGTCCTCACTTAAAAGTTAAAACCTATTAATAACAGCTAAGACTATCTATTTCAATATTGAGGCTTGGGCTGATATGCAGCAAGTAACATTTGCACCACACAAATGCCAGGCTTTGACCATCACTAATAACTGACAATCTAACCACTGCCCCTTGACATTCAATGGTGTTACCTGGGGGTAATCATTGATCAGAAACTCATTTGGACTCACCATGTAAATGCAGTGGCTACAAGAGCAGATCTGAGGCTAGGAATACTGCGGCAAGTAACATACATCCTGACTCCCAAAGCCTGTCCACCATCGACAAGGAATGAATCAGGAGTGTGATGGAATACTCCCCACTTGGATGAATGAGTGCAGTCCCAGCAACACTCAAGAAGATTGACACCATCCAGGACAAAGCAGCCTGCTTGATTGGCACTACATCCACAAGCATCCACTCCCTCCAATTGTCAGTAGCAGCAGTGTGTACTGTCTGCAAGATGCACTGCAGAAATTCCCCAAAGATGCTCAGACAGCACCTTCCAAATGCACAACCACTTCCCCTAAAATGTCAAGAGCAGCAGATAGATGGGAATACCACCAATTTCAAATTCCCCTCTTAGCCACTCACCATCCTGACTTGGAAATAGATCAGCATTCTTTCACTGTCGCTGGGTCAAAATCCTGGAGTTCCTTCCCTAATGGCATATTGGGTGGATTGCCGTGGTTTCAGGAGGCAGCTCACCACCACTTTCTTAAGGACAATTAGGAATGCGCAACATATGCTGGTCAGCCAGCAACACCCACTTCCCGCAAATGAATGAAAAGAATTGTTGCTGTATTCCTATTAAGTGCAGATGTCACTCAACCTTGGACTTTAAATAATTACATAAATAATCAGGTCTTTCGCCCAGAGTAATCAGGGAGATAGGACTAAAATGAAGTTACTGGCAAAAACTATTGTTGCATTGCTGTGGGCAGGTCAGACCTGTGGATGCACTGATTATCACAGACCTATGTTCAAATCACATATCAACTGCAGGGGAACTTATAGTCCATTAATTACATTTAAAAACTGAATTGGTGATGATACTATGGGTTTAAGACATGTATTTTGACCTGGCTATTTTTGATGTGAGGTTTTAAGATAGAAGAGGAAAGCTGTCTAAACGTGTGAGGTGTTGGTGCTTTTTTAAAATAGGAACAGTAAAAGCAGCCTAAATGGGTGGGGTAAAGCTCCTGCAAAGCCAGGATTTTTATATGTAGTTTTTCAGTAGCAGCTGCTGGGATATTGAAGCTGGATATAGAAGTTGTTTTTCCTCTCCATTACAGCTAAAAGCTCGGGTTCTCTTCCTAATACTGGAATTATATGTGAGAATGTATTTATGGGATGTTACTTTATTAGGCAGTTACTGCTTAGTGGTTAATTTATTATTCTTTTAAGTTGTCCATTAGAGTTAAGTTAGTCCACTTACTTGGCTTTTTGCTGTATTTTGACTATAGTCATAGAGTCATAGAGATATACAGCATGGAAACAGACCATTCGGTCCAACTTGTCCATGCCAACCAGATATTATAACCTCATCTAGTTCCATTTGCCAGCAGCCAGCCCATATGCCCCTAAACTCTTCCTTTTCATATACCCATGCAGATGCCTTTTAAATGCTACAATCGTACCAGTATCCATCGCTTCCTCTGGCAGCTCATTCCATACATGCATCACCGCCAGTGTGAAACATTTGCCCCTTAGGTCCCTTTTAAATTTTTCCCCTTTCACCCTAAACCTTTGTCCTCTTCCCCCATCTCAGGGAAAATATCTTGTCTATTTATCCTATCACACCCCTCATGATTTTATAAACCTCTATAAGGTCACCCCTCAGCCTCCGACGCTCCAGGTAAAACAGCCCTAGCCTATTCAATCTCTACGTATAGCTCAAATCCTCCAGCCCTGGCAACATCCTTGTAAATCTTTTCTGAACGCCTTCAACTTTCACAACATCCTTCAGATATGAAGGAGACCAGAATTGTATGCAGTATTCCAAAAGTGGCCTAATCAATGTCCTGTACAGCCGCAACATGACCTCCCAACTCTTAAACCCAATACTCTGACAAATAAAGACAAGCATACCAAATGCCTTCTTCACTATCCTATCTATCTGTGATTGTACTTTCAAGGAGCTATGAACCTACACTCCAAGGTCTCTTTGTTCAGCAACATACTCCAGGACCTTCCCATTGAGTATATAGTGTATGAATAATGTGTGTTTTGCTTCAAGACTGGTGGTTTGACCAGTTGAATTGCATCCAAAACATAAGGTCTGGCACTTGCCTTTCAAATAAGAAAATGTTTGGGTCTGGGCTATCCTCTTAATTAAAGAACTGGCTCAAAGGTAGAAGACAGAGGGTGGTGATGGAGGGTTGTTTTTCAGACTGGAGACCTGTGACCAGTGGAGTGCCACAAGGATCAGTGCTGGGTCCACTACTTTTTGTCATTTACATAAATGATTTAGATGTCAGCATAAGAGGTACAGTTAGTGAGTTTGCAGATGACACCAAAATTGGAGGTGTCGTGGACAGCGAAGAGGGTTACCTCAGATTACAACAGGATCTTGACCAGATGGGCCAATGGGCTGAGAAGTGGCAGATGGAGTTTGGAATTTAGACTGAGAAGGGAAAGATATAAAAGAGACCTACAGGGCAATGTTTTCATGCAGAGGGTGATACGTGTATGGAATGAGCTGCCAGAGGAAGTGGTGGAGGATGGTACAATTGCAACATTTAAGAGGCATTTGGATGAGTACATGATCAGGAAGGGTTTGGAGGGATATGGGCTGGGTGCTGGCAGGTGGGACTAGATTGGGGTTGGGATATCTGGTCGGCATGGATGGGTTGGACCAAAGGGTCTGTTTCCATGTTGTACACCTCTATGACTCTATGACTCTATTTCAGGTGGTTTAGTCTGGTCCATAACAAATTGAAAAAGTAGTATCATCATAGTGATCATGAAACTACAGTATTGTTTTTGGAACACATCTGGTTTACTTAAACCTTTAGAAATCTTCTGACTTTACTCAATCTAGATTACATATCACTCCAAACACATAGCAATGTAGTTGACTCATAACTGCCCTCTGAAAAGATTTCTTGGTTAAATTTAACTGCTACAAAAAAAGTTACCGATAAAAATGAATGGACCATCTTTATGGCATCAATGAAGAAATACCCAGTAACATCAACTCTTCAAAATTCTCCTCACTAACATCTGGGGACTTGTGACAATTGGAGACATGTTTCACGATCAAGCTAAGCAATATCCTGATGTAGATATACTCATAAAATCATACTTTTCAGTCAACATCCCAACATCCCCTCTAAGACCATCCCTGGTATTTCCTCTTTCACTGACAAGACAGACACACCAAAGAAAACATTGTATTCTACATTCAGGAAAGAAATGATGCCAGACTTCCCAATAAATTTCATGATCACTCAGAGTTAAGTCAAAAAGAAGAACACAGGAGCAGGAGTAGGCCATTCCATCTTTTGAGCCTGTTCCACTTTCAATGAGATCATGTCTGATCTGTGACCCCACTCCATAAACCTGTCTTTGACCCACGTTCCTCAATATATTTTGCTTCACAAAAGAAAACTACCTTTGATTTAAAACTAACAACTGACCTTTCATCAACTACTGTTTAGAGTCATAGAGTCATAGAGATGTACAGTACAGAACTAGACCCTTCGATCTAACTCATCCATGCCAACCAGACATCCTAACCTAATCAAGTCCCAGCATTTTGCCCATTTTCATCTAAACCCTTACTAATCATATATCCACCAGATGCCTTTCAAATGCTGTAATCGGACCAGACTCCTCCACTTCCTCTGGCAGCTCATTCCGTACATGCATCACTGTCTGTGTGAAAAACTTTCCCCTTAGGTCCCTTTTAAATTTTTCCCCTTTCACCCTAAGCATATGCACACTTCCCTCATCCCATGGAAAAGACTTTGTCTATTTACCCTATCCATGCCCCTCATGATTTTATAAATCTTTTTCTATCAGGTCACCTCTCGGCCTCTGACACTCCAGGGAAAACAGCCCCAGCTATTCAGCCTCTCCCTATAGCTCAAAACCTCTAACCCTGGCAACATCCTTGTAAATATTTTCTGAAAGCCCTTTCAAGTTTCACAACATCCTTCTGATAGAAGGGAGACCAGAATTGCACACATTATTCCAAAAGTGGCCTAATCAATATCCTGTACAACTGCAACATGACCTCCCAACTCTATAATCAATGCTCTGAACAATAAAGTAAGCATACTAAATGGCTTTTTCTCTATCCTATCCACCTGTGACCTAACTTTCAAAGAAACTAACTCTAAGGTTTCTTTGTTCAGCAACACTCCTCAGGACCTTACCATTAAGTGTATAAGTCCTGCTCGGATTTTCCTTTCCAAAATGCAGCACCTTATCTGCAAAAAAGAATTCAAACTCCTCTCATCCTGGATGGGGAAACCTCCTGTTGATTATGTCATAGAATCCCTGCAGTGTGGTAGCAGGCCTTTCAGCCCAACACCGACCCTATGAACAGTAACCCACCCAGACCCATTCCTCTACATTTACCCATAACTAATGTACCTAACCTGCGTATCCCTAAACACTGGGCAATTTAGCATGGCCAATTCATCTTTGGAATGTGGAAAGAAGCTGGAGCCCTTGGAGGAAACCCATATAGGCACGGGAAGAATGTGCAAACTCCACATAGTCACCCAAGGCTGGAATCAAACCTGTGTCCCTGGTGCTGTGAGGCAGCAGTGCTAACTACTGAGCCTCCGTGCCACCCAATCTCCCTCAATCTCCTTTCCTCAGCTACTTTGCTAGTATTCCATCCTGTTGAACAACACTTAGAAGAAGCAGATATCATATTTAGCAAGGATGCAGAATGAGGGATGTTAATATTGATCCCTTTAGTTGGATTGCTACTGGTCAAGTTGGCTAAGTCTTCAAGGACATATCTGCCAGGCTGACCCTGCAGTAAGTCATGAGAGGAAAATCATGAATGAAAGACCTGGTTACCTTCAGTACAGCTACAACACTGGAGTTAACTCCACAGAGTGGAAAATTTCACAGGTATGTCCTGTCCATGAAAACATAGGAACATAAGAAATAGGAACAGGACAAGGCCAAAAAGACTCTTCTGTCTGTTCCATCAGTCAATAAATTTATGGCTAATCTTGATTTGGAGATGCTGGTGTTGGACTGGGGTGTACAAAGTTAAAAATCACAAACCACCAGGTTATAGTCCAACAGGTTTAATGTTCAGCGTTATGTCAAGAAGGCAGAAAATTTGTACTAGGAAAATTAATCTATCAGAGACCCAGCACTGATATAATTGGCTGAATGGTCTCCTTCCTGTAATTATTCTGCAATTCTGAGACAGTACAGTCTTGATCCAGATCTGGACAGAAATACTGAATTCCAAAAGTGAAGTGAGAGTCATTGGTTGCATCTGGCATCAATGAGTCCATAAATCTGAGGGTTCAGGTGTGAGGGAGATCACATTTAATTAGCCGAGTTATGCATAGCCCAAAAGGAGATAATTGTGCGTGTTGAAACATAATCATCTAAGCTCAGGGCATTGCTGCAGAAGTTCCTTGGGATAGTATCTCAGCCCGGTTGTATCAGGTATTTGTAACTGGTATCATAAGTTTAGAAATGTGGAGTTTTGCTGATTACACAACACTGAGACACATTCAGAACTTTGAAGATACTAAACATGTACTGCCTGTATGTAGCATGACCTAAGTAAGATTCATATGTGGGCTGATAATTAGGACTTATTTTTAGTAAATTATGCACCATGCAAATAATATTTAATGACTTCCTCCAGTAGGAGAGGGCCTAGTAATTTCCTTAATATTCATTGACACTGCTCTTGCCACATTGCAAGGTCCTTTTTGAAAAGTTACTTACCTGGGTCAACAACATAAATGTTTTGGCTGCAAGAGCAGGTCAGAGGTTGGGTATTCAATGATGAGTGGTTTATTTCCAAATTATCTAAAGCATGTCCACATTATTATAAAGCACAAGATAGTAATGTGATTGAATGCTGTCCATTTGCTTGGATGCATGTAGCTGCACCAATAGTCAAGAAACTCATTCACTTCCTGTACCAGTGTGACACAATACACATGAAGCATTTGAGCAATTTGCAAGGCTTTTTCAACAACATCACCCAAATTTATGATTTCTGCCAGGAAGGATAAGGGTAATTGTTCATCAAAGTAACACCACCAAGAAGTTCCCTTCTATCTAATGTGCCATCCCGACTTGAAAATATTTTGCAGTTGCAGTTCCTTCATTGTAGTTAGCTACTGGAGCTCCCTGCTGGAGAGCACAGTAGGATATCTTCACCAAATGAACTGTGATGGATCAAGAAGCCAGCTTGATTTCATCATCTTATTATCATTTGGGCATGGCCCATAAATGTGGGCTATGCAAATGATGCTCAAATTCAACATATAAGTAAGGAATAATTCCAGCTTGTTTTGATTATTATTACATGAAGTAAAATTCCACTGAATTTTAATTAATCATCATGGATATTGCTCAGCAGTAATGTTTGGGTTTTGCACAGCTACTTAGCTCCTGATGCCATTACAGTCTTGGTTAAGACATGGACAAAAAAGCTGATTTCCGGAGGTGAGCTGACAGAAACAGCCCTTGACATAAAGGCTGAATTTGACTGAGCATGGCATCAAGGAGCCCTTGGAAAACTAGAATCAATGGGTATCAAGCGGAAGATGGTAGAATTTGAATTCAATAAAATAATGCCTGGAATTAAAGAGAGTAATGGTGACCATGAATCCATTGTCGATTGTCAGAAAAACCCATCTGGTTAACTAATGTCCTTTAGGGGAGGAAACTGTCATTCTTACCTGGTCTGGTTTACTTGTGACTCCATGCCCACAGCCATTTGATTGACTCTTTGCTACCCTCTAGACAATTACGGAAGAGCATAAATTCTGGCCTAGCCAGTGACACTCACTCATATCCTATATATGAATAAAAACACTCTGATTAGAGACATACCTCACATGTAGGAAGATGATTGTGGGTGTTGGAGGTCATCATTTGCATAGCCCACATTTATGTGCCATACTCAAATGATAATAAGATGATGACATCTCAGCTCTAGGATATCTCTGCAGGAGTTTCTAAGGGTGGTATCTTAGGCCCACCTATCTTCAGCTGCTTCATCAGTGACCATTCCTCCATCATAAGTTCAGAAGAAGGGATATTCGCCATTGATTGCACAATGTTCACACCATTCACAATTCCTCAGATACTAAAGCAGTTCATGTTCAAATGCAGCAAGATCTAGATAATATCAAGGTGGGATATGTGGCTTGGCTAATAAGTGGCAAGTAACATTTGTACCACACAAATGCCAGACAATGACCTTCTCCAATAAAAAAGAAATCCAACCACAAACCCTTGACATGCAATGGTGTTATCATCATTGTATCCCTTACTATTAACCATCCTGGGGACTACTCCATTGATCAGAAACTCAACTGGGCATGCCACATAAACACAATGGCTACCAAAGCAGGTCAGAGGTTGGGTTAGTGTGGCGACTAACTCACCACCTGACTCTCCAGAGCGTGTACAAAATCTACAATACACAAGTTAGGAGTACAATAGAATGTTCCCCACTTGCCTGGATGGGTGCAGCTCCAACAACACTCGAGAAGATGGAATGGCTCACTTGATTGGCACTACATCTACAAGCATCCACCCTCTCTTCCACAGATGCTCAGTAACAGCAATGTGTACTATCTACAAGATGCATTGCAGAAATTCAGCAAAACTCCTGAGAGAGTATCTTCCAAAAACATAATCATTTCCATCTAGATGGAAAAGGGCAGCAGATAGATAGGAACACCAACAATTTCAAGATCCATTCCAAGCAATTTATCTTACTTGGACATTTATATCACTGTTTCTTCGCTGCCGTTGGGCTTAAACCCTGGAATTCCCTCCCTCGGCATCATGGGTCAACTTACAGCACATGGACTACAGTGGTTCAAGGAAGCAGCCTATCACCATCTTCCCAAGGGCAACTAGGGGCACACAATAAATGCTGCCCAGTCAGTGATGCTCACATCCAAGGTGTGAATAAAAAACATTAAAAATAGTTAACAAAGTATAAACTAGAATATTGTTTCAGAAGATAATCTGGTATAACGTGTAGTTTTTTTTTAAGCTGTATTTATTTTTGTTATCCGTGTTAATATACAAGTTAATGATTAGGCCTATATATATTTAGCTGCATTTTCTATAATTAAGACAATTTTATGCAGTGGTGGTTAGAGGCTAACAATGTTCAATAAATTTTCAGTGCAATATTTAAATATATTGCTGGCATGCTTTCAGGACACCATCATGATTTGGCTGAAACCCTGAAGAAGTAAATCCAATGAGATTTTCCTTGTAGATTACTCACTATCTAGTCTCAAACACTGCTTTCTGCAACACAGGACATTAACCCACACACCACTAAACCAGTTTTACAATTATGCTACTGCTACTTCAAACACCACAGTTTTGTTTCATTACACTCACTTGCCACAGTGATGTAAAAGTCATTTGGAATTGTCAACAGGGGAGTAAAATACAATCTTGGTTCAGAATGTCTAGCTAATGCTATTAAAAAGTGTCATGACATAAACAAGAGGTGATTTTATATGTAGCATAATTTATTGTACTGAGTACTATGTTCTACTATGCTGTCAAACGGTCCCATTGTTACTATGACTTTTCACGAGTGAATTTGTATCCATGTGTGATAATAACATATTAATAGCACATTAGAAAAAATCTAATCACCAAAATAATTATTTGATCTTCTAATATAGACAGTAGACTTGTATGAGGGTCAGTTAACCAAGTTGGTTGGCTGATTTGCTCTACAAAGTGATGCTAATAGTGTGGGTTCAATTCCCACGTGGCTGAGACTACCATAAAGATCCCACTTTCTCAGTCTCACGCCTAACCTGAGACATGATGACCCTTAGGTTAAGCCATCACAAGTCATCTCTCAATGGGACTACAGCATCTATTTTTCTTTTACTTTTAGTCCTGTACAAATTTATTATAATGATAATTGTGCAACTTTGAGTTGCATTTGACTGGTCTAAGATTTGTATAAAATTTTACAATTATTAAATCAATAAAGAGGCATGTGGAAAGCCCCAAATCAGTTGAGAACTGGAACATGTTTCCATTATTAAGTGTACCTTCCACTGCTAAGCCACCAGGAATAATGGCTCAAAACACCAAGATTGTCATCTACCATAAAGGTCTTCAAACTTTTAATCCAGTAGGTGAAGAGTGATCCAGATTCCTGATGATGTCATGGAATGCTCACTTGTTCTGTACTTGTCCCACCAAAAGAAATAGTTTCTTTTTCTAGTCTATCCACTCATTCAATTATCTTAAAATCCTCAAATAAATGACTTTTTAAACAGCTGCATTTAAAGATGACAAGCTCTGTGCAACTTATCATCACAATTTAAACCTTTACAACCTGTTATTGTTGTTTTGTCTCACAAACTAATATGTAGTACACCTTTAATAGACATGCTTATCATAATGTATTAGTATCATAATAAAATGGTATCATCATAATATAATAGAATGTGATCCAAAGACATAGTCTGTGAATCCATTTTTACTGGGTCCATTTTAAGCATGATACACTGAAGAAAGTGTGCTTCTGTTTGTAACTGAATAGCTAGTATTAGCCAGGATACTGAAGTGCCTGCCAAAATACACTGAGAGCTGTAATAAATGTCAGTACGGTGTTAACAATGTCTAGCTCTGATGGATTCCGACGGGAGCTAAGTATTGCCTCATCAAGTATAAATACCCTGCCGGAGGCAAAAGCTCAAATCACAGTGGCAGATCAGAAGCTGCATTGTATTTCATTCAGGCCAATATATCTGTCCACTGGGACAAAATATAACACCACAAAAATATCATCTAAAAGTCGACATGTTTCCAAAATAACAGAAGCAAATCCAGTTCTATAAGCCTATTCTAATAAAACAGGTATTTTGTTAGAAATTATTTCTGTTACCCCTTCTGTATTTCATGTGACTTCATATAATCTCCATCAAATCAAGCATTCATGTTTTGAATGTATTAGCATTAGTTTTTCAATTTGTACAGTTTTGTTCATATGATTCTCAAAATATTGCACTTCATGTAGGACAATGTCCAAATGTAACCAAGTGATACCTCTTAAAAATAATGTCATAAATAGCTCACAAGCCCAAAGGTACACATTACTTCCAATTTAAACACAAAAACAGAGAAGAATCTGACTTTCATTGAGTCTGATTTCTCACAAACCTGAATTTTTAAATTGCTGAAAAAAATTGGTTTGTTGCCATTTTTACGTGGAAAATGATGGAAAGATGAATTTCAGATAATTTGAATGAATTAAATTCAAATTGTGGGTGGCACGGTGGCACAGTGGTTCGCACTGCTGCCTCACAGTGCCAGAGACCCGGGTTCAATTCCCGCCTCAGGCGACTGACTGTGTGGAGTTTGCACGTTCTCCCCGTGTCTGCGTGGGTTTCCTCCGGGTGCTCCGGTTTCCTCCCACAGTCCAAAGATGTGCAGGGTCAGGTGAATTGGCCATGCTAAATTGCCCGTAGTGTTAGGTAGGGGGTAAATGTAGGGGTATGGGTGGGTTTCGCTTCGGCGGGTCGGTGTGGACTTGTTGGGCCGAAGGGCCTGTTTCCACACTGTAATCTAATCTAATCTAATCTAATTCCACATAAGTATCATTGCACTAGGTATGAAAATCAAATTCTAAAGAGTTATTTAATTGCAAAACTGAGTTTATATCATAAATCTGTGCAAATATGATCTTATCCAATATAATTACACATATGACTGGTTGAGAAAATGTTATACATCAGCGAATCAGATATAGATAAAATAATAACTCTTTAATTACTTACTTTGTGTCTTGTAAGTGGTCCATCAAATAGTGTGCTTCTATTAACAATGAATAGTTATTCAGAATCAGATAGACTGTAGGCTGATGAGATTAACTGCAAACTGCAAAAAAAATCCTCAGATGTGTTGTATGTTCATCTTTAGGAAATATTGAAGAATCAGAGAATGGTTTCTGGGAAAAGAGGAAAAAGCTAACAGTTAAATTTGGCTGGTGAGATTCTTATTGACTGGTTAGAGAACTCGATGGTGCTTTTTTTTGGACGAGGACCAACACTTTTTTAATTCCAATCAGACACTTAACCTGAGCATAGCTGGGCCTCCCATCTGATTAAGACCTAAGGAGAGCAGAATCCTTTACCTTGAGAGATGCTGGCCGATCAGATAACAGTATCTGTCTTGTACCAATAGAGCCCCAGAAACAGTGGCGACAAGCAGTACTACAATGGAGCCTCCCATGAGGCCTGCTGATGGATTCCCAGAAAGATGAGAGCATATAGTAATGAGGGACACAAGGTATCAGTTCAGGACCCTCCCTTCTTGATACTGGATATCTTGATTGGTACAGAGTGAACAAGGTCAATAAGTATGGTACAGGAAAAGCACAGCTGGTCAGGCAGCATCTGATGACCAGGAGAGTTGACGTTTCAAGCATAAGCTCCTCATCAGGAATGTGGGGGAAGCCCAAGGGTTCTGAGAAATAAATGAATGGGGGGTGGGGCTGGGAGGAAAGGTAGCTGAGAATGCGATAGGTAGATGGAGATGGGGGGGTGATGATAATAGGTCAGTGCAGAGGGTGGAGCTGATTGGAATATTGCGTGCAATTCTGGTCTCCTTCCTATCGGAAGGATGTTGTGAAACTTGAAAGGGTTCTGAAAAGATTTACAAGGATGTTGCCAGGGTTGGAGGATTTGAGCTATAGGGAGAGCCTGAATATGCTGGGGCCGACTTACCTGGAGCTTAGAAGGCTGAGAGGTGACCTCATACAGGTTTATAAAATCATGAAGAGCATGAATAGGGTGAATAGACAAAATCTTTTCCAGGCTGGGGGAGTTCAGAACTAGAGGGCATAAGTTTAGGGTGAGTGAGGAAAGATATAAAAGGGATGTAAGGGGCAACTTTTTCATGCAGAGTGTGGTGTGTGTGGGGAATGAGCTGCCAGAGGAAATGGTGGAGGCTGGTACAATTGCAACATTTAAAAGGCATCTGGATGGGTATATGAATAGGAAGGCAAAAGTGAGGACTGCAGATGCTGGAGATCAGAGTCTAAATTAGAGTGGTGCTGGAAAAGAACAGCAGGTCAGGTAGCATCCAAGGAGCAAGAAAATCAACATTCCTGATGAAGGGCTTGTGCCTGAAACGTTGATTTTCCTGTTCCTCGGATGCTGCCTGACCTGTGCTTTTCTAGCACCACTCTAATCTATATATGAATAGGAAGGGTTGAGAGGAATAATGGCCAAGTGCTGGCAAATGGGAATAGATTAGGTTGGAATATCTGGTCAGCATGGACGAGTTGGACCGAAGGTTCAGTTTCTGTGCTGTACATCTCTATGACTCTAAGATGGACAGGTAGGACAGTTCAAGACGGTGTTGCCGTGTTGGAGGGATAAGGTGAGGGGAGGGGAGATGAGGAAACTGGTGAAATCAACATTGATCCCTTACTTTGGAGGTTTCCAAGGCAGAAGATGAGGTGTTCTTCCTCCAGGCATCTGGTGGCTAGAATCTGGCGGTTGAGGCAGCCCAGGAGGAGGCGTTGAAGTGTTCGGCCACAGGACAGTGGGGTTGTTTAATGCATGTGTCCCAGAGATGTTCTCTGAAATGTTCCGCAAGTTGGACTCCTATCTCTCCAATGCATAGGAGGCCTCATTGGGAGCAACGGACACAGTAGATGACCTGTGTAGAGGTGCAGGAAAATCTCTGCTGGCTGTGAGTTCTTGGGTGGAGGTGGGGGAGTAGGGGGTGCTTGTGGGCATAGGTTGTACACTTCCTCTGGTGGCAAGGGGAGTGCTGGGAGTGGAGGGTGGGTTTGCTGGGGGCATGGACCTAACAAGGGAGTTGCAGAGGAACTGGTCTCTCTGGAATGCAGATAGGGGTGGGGAGGGAAATATATTTCTGGTGCCAAAAGAGAAAATGTTGTAAAATCTCAGCAGGTCTGGCAGCATCTGTAAGGAGAGAAGAGAGCTGACGTTTTGAGTCTAACTGACCCTTTGTCAAAGCTTAGACTCGAAATGTCAGCTCTTTTCTCTCCTTACAGATGCTGCGAGACCTGCTGAGATTTTCCAACATTTTCTCTTTTGGTTTCAGATTCCAGTATCCAGCATCTGCTTTTAATATATTTCTGGTGGTAGGGTCTGTTTGTAGGTGGCGGAAATGGCAGAGGATGATGTGTTGTTACTGAAGGTTGGTGGGGTGGAAGGAGAGGACCGGGACGGGTCTGTCATTGTTGTGGTTGGAGGGGTGGGGTTCAAGGATGGAGGTGCAGGAAATGGAGGAGATGTGCTAGTAGACATCCTTGACCACATGGGAGGGAAAATTGTGGTCCTTGAAGAAGGAGGCCATCTGGGATGTACTATGGTGGACTTGGGAGCAGATGTGGCAGAGGTGGAGGAATTGGGAGTAAAGTTTAATGTTTTTACAAGAGGTAGGGTGGGAGGAACTGTAGTCCAGATAGCTACAGGAGTCAGTGCGTTTGAAGTAGATGTCCGTGTTGAGTTGGTCACCGGAAATGGAGATAGAGAGATCCAGGAAGGGGTGGGTGGGGTGGGGGTGGAGGGGCTGTCCATGATGGTTCAGATGAACTTGAGGTCAGGGTGGAAGGTGTTTGTAAAGTTGATGAACTGTTAAACCTCCTTTTGGGAGCACGAGGTGGTGCTGGTCATTGATATAGTGGATGAAAAGGTGGGGAATAGTGCCGGTTTAGCTGCAGAAGATGGACTATTCCACGTACCCAACGAAGAGGCAGGCATAGCTAGGGTCTATGCGGGTGCCCATGGCTACCCTTTGGTCTAGAGGAAGTGAGAAGATTTGAAGGAGGGTGAGGACCAATTCAGCCAATCAAATGAGCACGTCGGTGGAAGGGTACTGGTTGAGTTGTGGGTGAGGAAGAAATGGAGGGCTTGGAGGCCTTCGCCACTGCGGATGAATGTGAATAGGGACCAGATGCCCATGGTGAAGATGAGGCATTGGGGGCTGGGGAACCAAAATTCATGGAGGAGGTGGAGGGCATGGGTGGTGTCTCGAATGTATGTGGGGTGACAGGAAGGTGTCAAATTATGCGGACCTACAAAAATGTCTTGAGACTGCCCAAGCATTGTGCAGTTTGAAGAAAATGCTACAGGTGAATGAGAGTGATTTTTTTTGTTCATTGATCGAATGTGGGTGACACTGACTGGGTCAGTGATTAGTGCATATCCTTGTTTGCCTTTGAGAGGCTGGTATCAAGCTGCCATCTTGAACTGCTGCCATCTTGAACATTTGGTGTGGTAGATCCACAATACATTTCGGGAGGGAGTTTCAGTATTTTGACACAGAGACACAGAAAAGACAGTGATATATTTCTGAGTTAGAATGATGAATGGCTTTCAGGGAAATTGTTAGTGGTGGTGTTCCCATATATCAACTGCTCTTGTCTAGATAGTAGTGGGCATGATTTTTGTGAGGTACTGAATAAGAATTTTGGTTAATTTCTGCAGTGCCTCTTGTAGCTGGTACACATTGTTGTTGCTGTGTATTGGTGATGGACAGTATGAATATTTGAGTATGGTGCTAATCAAGTGGGCTGCTTTGCAGTGGATCAAGATTCTTAAGCATTGTTGGAACTGCACTCAGCCATGCAATTGAGGAATATTCTATCAGCCTCCTGACAGAAGTTGCCAATTATTGTTACGTGTGAGCTGCTTCCTGCTCTGCCTTAATTTGAATGTGAGATGGAGGATGTCAGGAATGGTGCAGGTGATTGATGTAAGGTCAGGCTGACACATTATTCTGTGCAGACCTGGAAAGGAATGAATGGACTCCTCCATCAATAGTTGCTTTCCTATTTTTTTCTCCTCTCATTGCACCCAGATTTGCCAGCCCAAATGCCTCCTTAGGCCCTGGTCTTTCCGCACAAGATCCATCCAGAAATAATGAATTTCCATTAGGATGCAAGTGATGTAGTTTGGCATGAATTCATGGCTGGATTCATAGAAGTAAAATAAATAATGACACTGGTGAAGACATAGCATTATAAAATTATCAAATTAAAATTTGAAAATTACATGAATATGAATGTTAAAATGATTGTTGATGAACCTCCATACAGGTCCTATTAATAAGAAACAAAAACTTACAAGCTGACCTATTTCAATTGATGTGTCCTCATTTAATGAATACCCCAGAGAAACAGAATCATCCCAATTCACAGAATAACTGTCCTGTCTAAATTTAAGTTATGAGATCAAAGTTGTACACATCCCGTTGTTTGGATGATAACCAAGCTGAAGTGTCCACACAGTGCTCAGACTTGGCTTTCAATTGTTTTTATTTTTAACCAGTAGTAAACTGGTTTCTCTTGCTCAGGCATTCTAGTTTTAACTCAACCACAAAAAACTGGCAGTTGTCTTCTAGCTCTCTAACTCAAGCTGGAGAATAAATGGTTATATGTTTCCTATATGATATCCACAATACCCTACATGGTCACTTCTGGTCTCTAAACACACTTGGAGCACTGATCAGATATTCAGGGCAACAATGCCACTTCTGATCTGTTAGCCAATATCTGACCATACAGTGAGGAACAAAGAAAGGTAGAAGACCATAAGAAAAAAAGAATAGAAGTAGGCTGTTTAACCCCTGCAGCCTGCTATACCATTCAATAGGCTTGTGGCTGATCTGATACTCCTCATCTCCACTTTCCTGCCCTTTCCCCATAATTATTCTTCAACTGACCAAGAATCTATCTATCTCAGCCTTAAATGTACACAAGGACTCTATCCCCATAGCTCTCTGTGACAAGAAGTTCCAAAGACTCTTAACTTTCTGAGAGAAGAAATTCTTCCTCATCTCAGACTTAAATTAAACCCTCTTCATTCTTTTGTCCTATATTGCCCCTATAGGTGTCATGATGATAACTTGTGTGTTAGACACCATATTGTAAGGTACAGTAAGTTACATTCTGTGCTTCCTAAGGAATTACCTGACCTGGAGGTGCAAGGTCAAGTCTGACAAGTCAGAGAAGAAGCATCCCCAAAAATTCTGATATATGTTTGTCAAGGTTGAGTAGTGATTTTGAGTGCTGCTCATTCAGGGATGTGACATTGGTGATCAGGGACTTAATGACCTCCCCCACAGAAGTCCAGCACTCCATTTTATTGACAAAGTTGAGGATTTCAAGAGCAGCTGTATAAAATTACCTAACAATTCTACCTTTACAAAACTATGCTTCTAACACTGTTGGTTATAACTTGCCAACATTTAATATCAATATTAGCTTACTGTAAATGTATTTTGAAAGTTCTTACAAGAACAGCAAACAATATGTAGTTAAGGCTGGAACGTTAGATGACTGTTAGCAATATTAGAAATAAAGAATTCTGTTGTAATCATTAAAAGTAAGAGTTAGCTCAATAACTCTAACATGTCATTGCCACTGCAATATTATTAAAGTAAAGATCTCAAAACTGTGACATTTATCGCAAAAGTTGACATTTACGTCACATTGTAATCCTTTGGATTCCCAGAGGAGTTACTTCAAGAGAATAACTACACCAACTCCTGTATTTAGTACACTGACAGAACATGATATGGAACAAAGCTAAACTGAAACCTGAAAGAAACTATCAATCCCCATGCTCTGACATTTGGAAGTCATCAATGTCTGTGCTGCCCTAGACCATAAAACTAATCCACTCTACTCTATCAACTTCTGACCATATCCAATATGATGTTGCTGTATTTCCAGACAACATTCTAGGTATGAACATTAATTTAGCACAGCATGACATTTCTTTTTTGAGGTTTGACATTTGACATTTCTATATCATTTGGTATCTCTTGACACTAATTACAATTAAATAAAACTCCTGGCGCAATAAAATGCTAGCACCTGAGTAGATCTTCGTGATATGTCACCTCAAGAAAAACACATTACTCAGCCTAATTCTAGGCATCAGCCTAAGAAGTGATTGGAATGATAGCATGTTTTTGTTTGGATACATTTCCATTTTGCTGTTAATCAGGACAGTTTCCTCATTGCTAATTGGCTGATAAATAGAGGAAATACATGGATTTAAAAGTATCAACACAATCATTCTTAAATATGTTGGAGGAAGGTAGTTTCCTACATGGCCATCTGTGTGTTATAATCTAAAATGAAGCAACTGCATGAAAATTCACTCTTGGATAGTCTATGTAGGATCATTTGTATCATTCATTCATGTGAGTTTAGGATTATGCCAATTTTCGTTGTCGCAATTTGTTCCCTCATTTTTGAAATTGCAATTAAAAGTGTTTTTTCCAGTTGTTTTATTGCTGCGGGAAGCTTCCATGATGAAAAAAAAAACTGTTGTAAAGTCATAGAGATGGACAGCACGGAAACAGACCCTTCGGTCCAAATCTTCCATGCCAATCAGATATCCTAACCTAATCTAGTCTGATTTGCCGGCACTTGGTCCATATCGCTCTAAAGCCTTCCCATTCATATACCCATCTAGATACCTTTTAAATGTTGCAATTGTACCAGCCTCCACCAATTCCTCTGGCAGCTCATTCCACACATGCACCACACTATGTGTGCATAATTTGCCCCTTAGGTTCCTTTTATATCTTTCCCTCTCACTGTAAACCTATGTCCTCTAGTTCTGGACCCCAGGGAAAAGACTTTGTCTATTCACCCTATCCATGCCTGTCATAATTTTATAAATGTCTACAAGGTCACCCATTAGCCTCCGATGCTCCAGTCTATTCAGCCTCTTCCTACAGCTCAAATCCTCCAGCCGCAACATGACCTCCCAACTCCTATTCTCAGTGCTATGACCAATAAAGGAAAGAATACCAAATGCCTTCTTCACTACCCTGTCTAGCTGCAACTTCACTTTCAAGGAAATATGAACCTGCACTACAAGGTCTCTTTGTCCAGCAACACTCCCTTGGACCTTACAATTAAGTGTGTAAGTCCTGCTAAGATTTGCTTTTCCAAAATGCAGCACCTCGCATTTATCTAAATTAAAATTTATCTGCCACTCCTCAAACTATTGCCTATCTGATTAGGTTCCTGTTGTACTCTGAGGTAACCTTCTTCACTGTCCACTACACCTCCAATTTTGGTGTCATCTGTAAACCTACTAACTATACCTTTCGTGTTCACATCCAATTCATTTATATCAATGACGAAAAGTTGTGGACCCAGCATCAGTCCTATGGCACACGACTAGGCACAGGTCTCCAGTCTGAAAAGCAACCCTCCACCACCACCCTCTGTCTTCTATCTTCAAGCCAGTTCTGTATCCAAATGGCTAGTTCTCCCAATATTCCATGAGATCCAACCTTGCTAACCAGTCTCCCATGGGGAACCTTGTTGAACACCTTACTGAAGTCCAAAGAAATCACGTCCACCACTCTGCCCTCATCAATCCTCTTTATTACTTCTTCAGAAAACTCAATCAAGTTTATGAGGCATGATTTCCCACACACAAATCCATGCTGACTATTCGGTCCTTGCCTTTCCAAATGCATGTACATCCTGTCCCTCCAACAAATTGCCCACCACTGACGTCAGGCTCACTGGCATATAGTTCCCTTGCCACCTTTCTTAAATAGTGGCACCATGTTAGCCAACCTCCAGTCTTCTGGCACCTCACCTGTGACTCTCGATGATGCAAGTATCTCAGAAAGAAGCCGAACAATCGCTTCCCACAGAGTTCTAGGGCATATCTGATCAGGTCCTGGGGATTAACCCATTTTTATGTGTTTCAAGACATACAGCAAACCTCCCCCCTCCCTCCCCGCCATAATATGGACATTTTTCAACATATCACCATCTGTTTTCCCACATTCTATTACTTCCATGTCCTCCTCCACTGTAAACACTGATGCAAAATACTCGTTCACTATCTCCCCCATTACCTGTGGCTCCACACATGGGCTGCCTTGCAGATCTTTGAGATGCCCTATTCTCTCCCTAGTTACCCTTTTGTCCTTAACATATAAAAACCCTTTGGATTCTGCTTAACTCATGTGTGGAATGAGCTGCCAGAGGAATTGGTGGAGGCTGGTACAATTGCAACATTTAAAAGGTATCTAGATGGGTATATGAATGGGAAGGCTTTAGAGCGATATGGACCAAGCGTCGGCAAATCAGACTAGATTAGGTTAGGATATCTGATTGGCATGGAAGAGTTGGACCGAAGGGTCTGTTTCCGTGCTGTCCATCTCTATGACTTTACAACAGTTTTTTTTTCATCATGGAAGCTTCCCGCAGCAATAAAACAACTGGAAAAAACACTTTTAATTGCAATTTCAAAAATGAGGGAACAAATTGCAACAACGAAAATTGGCATAATCCTTAACTCACATGAATGAATGATACAAATGATCCTACATAGACTATCCAAGAGTGAATTTTCATGCAGTTGCTTCATTTTAGATTATAACACACAGATGGCCATGTAGGAAACTATTTTCCTCCAACATATTTAAGAATGATTGTGTTGATACTTTTAAAGCTATATCATGTCCCCTTTTAGCCCTCCTGATTTCCCTCTGAAGTAATACTGCTATTGCCTTTAACTCTTCTAAGGATTCTCTCAATCTCTCCTGTCTATACTTGTCTGAAAATGTGTTGCTGGAAAAGCACAGCAGGGGAAGAAGGGCTCATGCCCGAAACGCCGATTCCCCTGCTCCTTGGATGCTGCCTGACCTGCTACGCTTTTCCAGCAACACATTTTCAGCTCCGATCTCCAGCATCTGCAGTCCTCACTTTCTCCTGTCTATTCCTGACATATAGTTCCTTATTTTCCTTAAACAAAACATCAATTTCTCTAGTCATCCAGCATTCCCTCGACCTATCAGCCTTTCCTTTCACCCTAACAGGAAAAAAAACTCTCAGTGGACTCCTGTTATCACTTTTTTGAAGGCTTCCCATTTTCCAACCGTCCCTTAACTGGAGAACAACTGCCCTGATTAGCTATTGAAAATTCTTGCCGAATACGGTTAAAGTTAACCTTCCACCAATTTATGATTTCAACTTTTAGATCTGGTCTATCCTTTTCCATAACTACTTTAAAACTAATAGAATTATGGTTGCTGGCCCCAAAATGCTCCCCCATTGACACTTCAGTCACCTGCCCTGACTTATTTCCCAAAGGTAGGTCAAGTTTTGCACCTTCTCTAGTAGCTACATCCACATAGTGAATCACAAAGTTTTCTTGTACATACTTAACAAATTCCTCTCCATCCAAACCCTTAACACTATGGCAGTCCCAGTCTATGTTTGGAAAGTCAAAAATCCCAACCATAACCATCCTACTGTTGTTTCAGATAACTGAGATCTCCTTACAAATTTGTTTCTCAATTTCCCTCTGACTATTAGGGGGTCTGTAATACAATCCTAATAAGGTGATCATCCCTTTTTTATTCTCACTTCTACCCACATAACTTGCCTGCATATATTTTCGGGAATATCCTTCCTGAGTATAGCAGTGGCACTATCTCTTATCAAAACACACACTCCGCCTCCTGTCTTGCCCCCCTTTCTATCCTTCCTATAGCATTTGTATCCTGGAACATTAATCTGCTAGTCCTGTCCATTCCTCAATCATGTTTCTGTAATTGCTATGACATCCCAGTCCCATGTTCCCAACCATGCCCTGAGTTCATTTGCCTTCCCTGTTTGGCCTTTTGCATTGGAGTAAATGCAGTTATAGAGTCACAGAGTGATAGAGATATACAACATGGAAACAGACACTTCGGTCCAACCCGTCCATGCTGACCAGATATCCCAACCCAATCTAGTCCCACCTGCCAGCACGGGACTCCCATCCCTCCAAACCCTTCCTATTCATATACCCATCCAAATGCCTCTTAAATGTTGCAATTGTACCAGCCTCCACCACTTCCTCTGGCAGTTCATCTCATAATGTTCCACCCTCTGTGTGAAAATGTTGCCCTTTAGGTCTCTTTTATATCGTTCCCCTCTCACCCTAAACCTATGCCCTCTAGTTCTGGACTCCCCGACCCCAGGGAAAAGACTTTGCCTATTTACCCTCTCCATATCCCTCATAATTTTGTGAACCTCTATAAGGTCACCCCTCAGCCTTTGATGCTCCAGGGAAAACAGCCCCAGCCTATTCAGCCTCTCCCTATAGCTCAAATCCTCCAACCCTGGCAACATCCTTGTAAATCTTTGCTGAACCTGTTCAAGTTTCACAACATCCTTCTGATAGGAAGGAGACCAGAATTGCATGCAATATTCCAAAAGTGGCCAAACCAATGTTCTATACAGCCGCAACATGACCTCCCAACTCCTGTACTCAATACTCTGACCAATAAAGGAAAGCATACCAAACGCCTTCTTCACTATCCTATCTACCTGTGACTCCACTTTCAAGGAGCTATGAACCTGCACTCCAAGGTCTCTTTGTTCAGAAACATTCCCTAGGACCTCACCATTAAATGTATAAGTCCTGCTAAAATTTGCTTTCCCAAATGCAGCACCTAGCATTTATCTGAATTAAACTCCATCTGCCACTTCTCAGCCCATTGGCTCATCTGATCAAGATCCTGTTGTAATCTGAGGTAACCCTCTTTGCTGTCCATTACACCTCCAATTTTGGTGTCATCTGCAAATTTATTAACTCTACCTCTTATGCTCGCATCCAAATCATTTATGTAAATGACAAAAAGTAGAGGACCCAGCACCGATCCTTGTGGCACTCCACTGGTCACAGGCCTCCAGTCTGAAAAACAACCCTCCACCACCACCCTCTGTCTTCCACCTTTAAGCTAGTTCTCCCTGTATTCTGTGAGATCTAACCTTGCTAATCGGTCTCCAAAGGGGAACCGTGTCGAACGCCTTACTAAAGTCCATGTAGATCACATCTACCACTCTGCCCTCATCAATCCTCTTTGTTACTTACCCAAAAACTCAATCAAGTTTGTGAGACATGATTTCCCACACACAAAACCATGTTGACTATCCCTAATCAGTCCTTGCCCTTCCAAATACATGTGCATCCTGTCCCTCAGGATTCCTTCCAACAACTTGCCCAACACTGAGGTCAGGCTCACTGGTCTATAGTTCTCTGGCTTGTCCTTACCACCCTTCTTAAACAGGGGCACCACGTTAGCCACCCTCCAGTCTTCCAGCACCTCACCTGTGACTATCGATGATACAAATATCTCAGCAAGAGGCACTGCAATCAATTCTCTTGCTTCCCACAGAGCTCTAGGGTACACCTGATCAGGTCAGTTTTTTTTTTATCAGTCCTACCTTCTTCTCTGCTTTGATCCTTCCTGCCCCAATTGTTTGACGCGCTCCCTTTCCCAACTATACCAGTCTCAGAATGATCTCTTTCCTCACTATTTCCCTGGGTCTCACCCCTCCACCTTACTAGTTTAAATCCTCGCAAGCAGCTCTAGCAAATCTCCCTGTCAGTATAATAGTCCCCTTATAATTCAAGTGCAATTTGACCTTCTTGTACAGGTCACTTCTACCCCAAAAGAGATTCCAATAATCCAAAAATGTGGACCTTTCTCCCATGCATCAGCTCCTCAGCCACGCATTCACTGCTCTAACTTTCTAATCCTGCCCTCACTAGCTCGTAGCACCGGGAGTAATCTGGATACTACTCACCTTGAGGGCGTCCTTTTTAATGTCCTGCCTAGCTTTCTATATTCTCCCTTCCGAATCTCATCCCTTTCCCTTCCTATGTTGTTGGTTCCAATGTGTACAATCACCTCCCTTTTGGTTCAGCCAGCCATATCGTAAGCTTAAGTTTTACTCGGTTGCTTAATTGGTTTGTATTTCTGATAAAGGAACTCAATCATTTCGAATGCACCTATCAGCTTATCTTAACTGCAATGGAAGCTTTAAGAAACACAAATTACACTGAAATACAACAGAAATTTTCATGAATATAATAATGACTGTTCGACTCTGTATCATATACATACATACATGTATATCATCGATCATAACATCTGTTTCATCACCATAGCATTAAAAGGAAGCATTGCATAAAAATTGAATAAATTGAAACAATTTGTTAAGACTAAGTTTAACTTTCTCTAAATTAGTGTTTCGGAAGATAGTTAAATATAGTATTATTAAATGGCAAACAAATCCATTTGTAGAATATTTGACGCCAGGTTGCCATTCCAAATTTTATGCATGTATAGAATCTAGACACTTCCTACATGAAGCTTTACACTAATTTGTAGAGAGAAGACATGAACAAAACTACATTTGAGCAATTTTGTCTGTCAAAGTATAAATGTCTCCAGCAAAAGGAGAACACCTATGAGTAACCCTCTTGCTGTTTTATCTGTTTGTTGATAGATATTTTATTGTTATATATTTAACAATGTGAATCTGTCTACTGAAAGAAGTCTTCACTTTTCAGTCAAAAGATTAATACACAACCTTAAGGTCTGTGTTTGCACAGTGAGATGCATACAAAGGTGCCCGCTGACTCTTGAGTCCTGGATTTTCCAGTTAATAAATGAGTGGAAAATATTGTGAAGAAACCATCCATCCACTGCAAGAAGATGAAAGAAATGTTTAGCATGGAACCCTTGCTACATGGGTTAGTCAGGGGAAGAGAAATCTGGCAAACGAATGTAATACTATTAGACAGAGGAAAAAAGGAGCGGATGAAAATAAAAGTTAATAACAGATGCATTAACATCACCTAAGATATAAACTTAAAATTTATAGGAATTACCATCTTACTTTCAGGTAGTGGCTATTAAAACTCTTCAGGCAGCAAGTCTTACTGAAGTGAAAAACTCAATTTTCCAACTCACTGTTTCTTAACTAATTACTGACAGTATGTTAAGTCATCCAGCTGCATGTTAGTTGAAAACATATTTAATTAATACTTTGGGGTGTATTAAAATACATCTTGTATTAGATTTATATGGTGCACTGATTACACAAAAATATAGTATTGAATCTTATTTTAAGATTGTGCATGCACAATAATATTTCATGTACACAGTGCATTGGAAAGATAATTTCAAACATCTCCTCTGTATAAAGTTCTGTAGTTAACAAGAGAGGCCATAATTCTAATCAATGTTCATGGTACTTTTTGTGGCAGATTGATATGTGGTAATGTAATTGTTTGCCCTGATTATTTATTGGTATTCTTAAATACCCCCTGGCCCAGCGAGACTACCCCGTAATCAAGATGCAATTTGCAAGAACAGCTTGATTACCTAATTTCAAGTGATATAACTGTGGGTTGATTTATTTGTCAACTATGAAATGTTCCAGTGGAAAACATATATCCTTCGTTAGTTAGGTTTTTGTAACCTTAAATGTCAACATTAAGAAGTGCATCATTCAGAAGCTAGATTCTGATGCACTCTTTAAATAGATCAGTTTAGATCTCAAGTTCAGTTCCCTCCAAATCTATTGATATGGTCACCACTGGATAGCTTGGAGTATTTTTCGTTCAAGCAGAGAAGGCTGAGGGGGTACCAGAATGAGGTATGTAAATTATGAATGATATAGATAGGTTAGATAGTGAAAAACATTTCCCCTTACTGAAGGGTCCGTAACCAGCAAAAAATGTCTATCTCAGGCTTGAAAGCTGGGATTATCCTGACATACACTGTATTTCTTGGACAGTGTTCCAAATTGCAAACAACTCTTGTGAATTATAAAGGCTTCCTGACTTTGTTCATGCATGGTCTTGCTCCATTTTAAGGTCAGGCCGGTTCATTCCTGATTCCTATTGACTAGAAAAAAAAAGTCACTTTGTATAAATGCTATCAAGTATTTTAGAATTCTGCAGCATGAAGTGAGGCTGTTTAGCCCATCATGTTTGCACTAGTCATCAAGCACTATCTACATTAATCCCACTTTCCAGCACATAGCTTGTATCCATGCATATCATATGTATTTCATTGTGTTTATCTAAATATTTCTTTTAAAAAAGATGTGTTCCCACATCAACCACCCCTTCAGACAACAGGTCAGGCAGCACCCGGGGAGCAGGAAAAACGATGTTTCGGGCCTTCATTCCGGATGAAGGGCTTTTGCCCAAAATGTCAATTTTCCTGCTCCTGCCTGACCTGCTGTGCTTTTCCAGCACCATTCTAATCTAGACTTTGATTTCCAGAATCTGCAGTCCTCACTTTCACCCCTTCAGACAAACAGTTCCAGATATTCATAACTCTCTGGATGGAAATACTTTTCCTCAAATCCCCTTCTAAACGTTCTGCTCCCTCACCTGAAATCATTGCCCCTGACGCTGCATTAAGTAAAATGTTTCTCACTATCTACCCTATCTATGCCCCTCATAATTTAGACATCTCAATCTGGGGGTCACCCCACATCTCAAAGGAAAAATATTCCAACCTATTTAGCCTCTTTTCATAGCTAACACACTCCAACCCAGGCAGCATCCCGGTGAAGCTCCTCTGCACCCTCTCTAAAGCTGTCACATCCTTCCTACAGTGTGGTTAACCAAAATACATACAGTACTCCAGCTGTGCCTTAGCTAATACAGCTCCATTATAACCACCAGTTTTGTACTGACATCCTACCCTTCCTTGACCTCTTCATGTCTAACTGCCATTATGACACCAACTGCCTGAATCTCTCCACTTCCTCTCACCCACTCCAACCTCTCCTCTTCTGAACATGTAGCCCTCTGTTCCCTCCACTTCAACCCCAATATCACCATCAAACCAGCTGACAAGGGAAGCATGGTGATAGTTTGGCGCACCAACCTCTGAACCCACAAGCCAACTCGCTGATACCTCTTTCTATCATCACCTCAATCACAATCTGACCTCTCAACATAAAATCATCATCTCCAAGACCGTCCACAATCTCATCACATTGGGAGATCTCCCATCCACAGCCTCCAACCTCGTAGTTCTCCATCCCCAAACCTCCCATTTCTATCTTTGCCCTAAAATTCATAAACCTGACTGCCCCAGTCAGTCGATCGTCTCTGCCTGCTCTAGCCCCACTGAACCCACCTCCTCTGAGACTGATGAAACGTTCCCACCTGAAAGGTTGAGTCCCCTTCTCCTCTGCTGCTTGACCTGCTGTGGTTTTCCCAGCTCTACTCTTTATCCACTTGTACTCAATACATCAACTAATGAGGGCAAATATCTGGGAATGCAATAGCCTAGTGGTATTATCATTGAACTATTAAACCAGAGATCCAGGTAATGTTCTGGGGATCTGAGTTTGAATCCTGCCATGGCGCTTTGTGGAATTTGATTCTAATAGAAGTATGAAATTGAATCTAATGTTGACCATGAAATCTTTGTTGACTTTCAAGAAAAACTCATTTGGTTCACTAATGTTCTTTCAGGAAGGAAACTGCTATTATTAACTGTTCTAGCCTACATGTTACTCTAAACTCACAGCAATGTGGTTGACTCTGAACTACCTTTGGGCAACTACAGATAGGCAATAAATGCTGACCTAGGAAATAACACAGCTGGTCAGGCTGCATCCGAGAAGCAGGAGGGTCGATGTTTCAAGCAAAAGCTCTTCCTCAGGAATTGCTGATCAAGAGCTTATGCTCGAAACATCGACTCTCCTGCTCCTCGGATGCTGCCTGACTAGCTGTGCTTTTCCAGTGCCACACTTTTTGACTCTGATCTCCAGCATTTGCAGTCCTCACTTTCTCCTAATAAATGCTGACCTGGACAGTGATACCCATACCTCATGGGTTAATTTTTACGTAATGCATTTTTAACCACCTGATCCACTGGCCCTGCTGCCTTCAAGGAACTGTGGCCATGCACATTCAGATTCCTCTGTACATACTAAGACTCTACCATTTATTGTGTACTCGCTTGCCTTGTTAGTCCCCTTAAATGCTTCACATCCTGCTTTTCAGGATTAAATCGATTTGCCACTATTCAGTCCATTTGACCAACTCCTCTATATTGTGCTTTCATCCATTTACCACAGCACCAAATCTTTTCACCTGAGAAGTTACCGATCATCCTTCTACATTTATATAGATCATTTAATGTTCACTGCAAACAGATAGCGACCCAAATCTTCCAGTGTGTTACTGAACCTAGGTTTCCAGTCACAAAAGGAACATTGATCATTACCTTCTACCTCCTACCGCTAAGCCAATTTTGGATTCAACCCTAACCCTCAGCCTATGGTAAGTAAATTTGCAGAACACACCTAAGTTGGTGGTATAATGGACAGTGAAGAAGGTTATCTCAAAAATACAATGGGACCGTGATTAGATGGCTATCAAGATAAATGTCAGGTGCTACACTTTGAAACGATAAATCAGGGCTAGACTTACATAGTTAATGGTAAGGTCCTGGGAAGTGTTACAGAACAAAGAGATCTTGAAGTACAGGTTCATAATTCCTTGAAAGTGGAGTCATAGGTCGACAGGATAGTGAAGAAGATGTTTGGTATACTTGCCTTATTGCTCAGTGCATTGAGCATCTGAGTTGGTCATGTTGCGTCTGTATGGAACATTGGAATGCTGTGTTCAGTTCTGGTCTCCTTGCTATAGGAAGGATGTTGTGAAACTTGAATGTTTTGAGAATTTCGAGAATTACGAGAATGTTGTCAGGGTTGGAGGATTTGAGCTACAGGGAGAGGCTGAATAGGCTGTGACTGTTTTTCCCCATCGCCTTTGAAGGGGTGACCTTTTAGAGGTTTATAAAATCATGAGGGTGAATAGTCAAGCTCTTTATCCTGTGGTGAGGAAGTTCAAAACTAATGGGCATAGATTTAAGGTGAGAGGGTAAAGATTTAAAAGGGGCCGAAAGGGCAACCTTTTCATGTGTGTATGAAACAAACTGCCAGAGTTTGTGGAGGCTGGTACAATTACAATATTTAAAAGGCATCCCAATAGATATTTGAATTTGAAGAATTTAGAGGGGTATGGGCCAATTTCTGGCAAATGGGACTAGATTAATTTTGGATATCTGGTTGGCATGGGCAAGTTGACTGGAAGGGTCTGTTTCTGTGCTGTACATCTGTGTGACTCTAATTTGACAAATTGCCCTGGTTTTATCTTCTTGATCAATCTTCCATGCAGGACTTTGTCAAAAGCCTTACTACTCTTCCCTCGCCTACACACTTGGGCCATCATCTCTTTAAGGTAATACAAAACAAAAAGAGAGACCAAATGACTGAAGCCATGGAAACTGTGATAAATATAATGGAAAAAGTACTGCAGTAAATTTGATATTAAACTGAAAACAATTGTGAGCATGAAAAATATTGGCCAGTTTTCCCTTTCCTAAACCGATGTGATTGAACAGTTCACACCAGGACGCTCCACAAACCTTTCTTCTCCACCCAGATAACCTTTCTGCCTCAAACATCTCCAGCATCCCATCTCTATACAGAAATTGGAAAATGATAACTCCTGATAGAATATTATGTTATATGTTCTTACTACAAATCAAATGTCAGGGACTGTTTCTTAAACATATATTGGTCTCAGGTAGAAGAGTGTGGAACACAAAAAGAAGTGTGACGTTTGAAATAATAAGCCACAGGCTGCTTGGGATCACATTTTTGACCAAATAGGGATATAAGAAATAAAATAAAGTGCCATCCAAATTATTTTATCTCACCGGCATATAGGAAATGCATTCTGAATAGTATGATAATATAATGGTTTTAAGAGGTCTATTTTCTGTGTTTCTTCTTTGAAAAGAGATTTTGATTCATCTGTTCAGAGCTGTCTCTTCCAGGCCAAAAAAGTAAACTGCATGTGAGGCCCTGCTTTTTTTTAAGTTGGAACAATAGATGCTTCATGAATGGGTGGATTTAGGCTCCCTCAGAACTAGAGTTTTAGTTTAGCTTCCAGCAATTGTTGGGGTTTTGAACTTGGTTGTGGAAGCTGCCATACTTCTCTCTCCACCAGAAATTTCTCTTGGTGTTCTTTTCTCCTGGACTGAAAAAATATTGCGTGTGAGACAATCCATTTTACTGAATTTGTCTTTGCCAAGAATGTGTTTATAAGTTGCTACTATATTGGAAAAGTTGTTGTTTAATAGTTAGCTAATCTATTATTCTGTTAAGTTTTCACAACAGAGTTGAAGTTATACAAATTCTTCTTTCTTTTTTCTGTATAAGGTAAGAATAAGGTAAGAATAAATTGTGTTTTGTGTAAAGCCAAGTAGTGTAACTAATCAAATTACACTTGGAACAAAGCACCTTATACTTATCTTTGAAAAGATAAAAGTCAGGGTCTAGGCTCACTCATTGTTTGTGTTTGAAGGAGATTTGGACTGGTGCATAATAATAGTAAATAAAGTCTTATACAACATGAGGAAATCATGAGGATTGCTTTGTATGTGTGCCCCATTATTTAAAATACTTACACTAACCTGTGAATGACTGAAAGCTAAATCTTTAAGCGAATTGCACAGATGCCTTTAGTTCTTCTAGCATCCTTACAATAAATGTTAATCATTGGAAGCAAGAAAAGGATTTGATCAAAAAAAACCCCAGGCCACCATTTATATCCTTTGGAATAATTTTTGTTAAAAACGCAGATATAAATGTAATACATGTTTAGACAATTAGGTGAAACTCCATTTTCATTTTGCATAAATATTGTAGATGATAGAAAATATTATCCCAAATGAATACTTGAAGTTACGGGGAAAAAAATTAAAAATTACATACTGTTTACTTGGTCAGTTCTATATGTTATATATTATAGAAATGTAACTTATCACCATGATATTTGTTTTACTTCAGATGATACTTCAAAAACAGCAGATGCTCGACTATCCTTGGATGACTTGTTCAGAATAGAGTTCACTATACATGACCCAGAAGTGAAGTGGATCAAAGGTATGTACTAAAAGTAATTACTCATAAAATGTCCATTTTAAAGCAATTCACTAAACTGTTTTTTCAGTTGTTCAAATTTATGAAATATCCATTATCAGGTTGTAAGTTTGCTCACTGAGGTGGAAGGTTTGTTTTCAGACATTTTGTCACCATACTAGGTAAAATCATCAGTGACCCTATGGTAAAGCGCTGGTGTTGTGTCCTGCTTTCCATTTATGTGTCTTGGTTTCTTAAAGTGGGTGATACCAGTTAGAGTTTTTTTCTCACGGGATGGTAGATGGGGTCCAAATCAGTGGGTTTATTGATGAAGTTCCAGGTAAAATACCAGGCCTCTAGGAATTCTTGTGCGTGTCTCTGTTTGGTTTGTCTTATGATGAATGTGTTGTCCCAATCAAAGTTGTGTCCTTCCTCATCAGTATGTAAGGATAGTAGATATAGTAGGTCATGTCGTTTGGTGCTTAGTTGGTATTCATGTATCCTGGTGGCTATTTGTCTGCCTGTTTGTCAGATGTAATGTTTGTTACAGTTCTTGCAATTGTATTTTGTAAATGACATTAATTTTGCTGGTTGCTTGTACCAGGTCCTTCAGGTTCATTAGCCGCTGTTTAAGTGTGTTGGCAGGTTTGTGGGCTACTATGATGCCAAGGGACCTGAGTAGTCTGGATGTCATTTCAGAAATATCTTTGATGTAAGGTCATATGGTTAGAGTTTCTGGCCGCGTTGTCTCTGTTTGTTTAGCTTTGTTAT
Organism: Chiloscyllium plagiosum; assembly: GCF_004010195.1. Lineage (NCBI taxonomy): Eukaryota > Metazoa > Chordata > Chondrichthyes > Orectolobiformes > Hemiscylliidae > Chiloscyllium > Chiloscyllium plagiosum. The sequence continues at coordinate 70,152,444 of NC_057716.1, read as the reverse complement.
TGGGAAATAGTCAGACTGTGTTTATTGGGTACTCGTTCTTCCTGAATACGCTGTATAGGTATTTTTCTTCGGCTGTTTATAGTTCCTGGGTGCTACAGTGTGTTGTGGCTCATTGCAATAATGTCTTGATGCCGCTTCATTTGTAGTTGTTGGGATGAATGCTTTTGTCATTAAGTATTTGGTCTGTGCACAGGAATTTCTTGAGGCCTGGCATTCTAATTAGAACTCCATCAATAAACACATCGATTTGGACCCCTTCTACCATCCTCTGAAAAAGAACCGGAAATGATGTCACCCACCTTAAGAAGCCAAGACACATGATTTGAAAGTGGGAAATAACACCAGCGCTTCACCAGTGGCTCACTGATGATGTTACCTTGTATGGTGACAAAATGTCTGATAACAAACCTTCGAGCTCAGTGAGCAAACTTACAACCCGAACCTCAACCTGAGCTCCAAATCTTCTCAAAAGCACGTACCCATTATCATTCATAAGATGTATTTAAGAACAGGCTATGAAAATGAATACATAAGGTTTGGTTTTGATCAGAATCAATTTCTCTGCTAATATTTAACTTTGTATGTACAGCTATTCAAAAGTACTACGTCAATGTATTTTTACATATGGACTCTATTGTTCACAACATGTTTGGAAGAAGAATGTTAGAATATTTTTTACATGCAGGAGACAGAGAGGTCTGCAGATGTTGGAGATCAAAGTTAAGAGTGTTGCTGGAAAAGCACAGCAGGTCAAACAGCATCTGAGGAGCAGGAAAATCGACATTTTGGGCTGGAGCCCTTCATCAGGAAGGGCTATCTTGTTGCAAAACAGGGAAAGAATTTATAATCAAGCTTGATGATCATATACGAGGAGAAAGTGAGGTCTGCAGATGCTGGAGATCAAAGTTGAAACTTTATTGCTGGAACAGCACAGCAGGTCAGGCTGCCTGACCTGCTGTGCTGTTCCAGCAATAAAGTTTCAACTGATGATCATATACCCATTGGCAATTATTACCTTTATTTTAATGTTTGTATTCTTGTTTCTAAATCATAAGTTGAGAGTTTAAATTCTATTTCAGAGATTTCAGCACATTATTATACCAACACCTTTAGCAAATGCTCCATTGTCAGCAGTTCTATATTTCAGTTAAGATGTTAAATGACACCCTATATACCTCTCAAATGAGCCTATAAGATGCTACAGTATATTTCATGGAACAACATGAGATTTCCCATTGGAAGATCTGAAGAAGGGTCTCTGGACTCAAAACATTAACTATGTTTTCTCTCCAGCCATGCTGCCAGACCTGCTGAGTTTCTCCAGAAATTTTTGTTTTTGTTTGTGTTAGATCTCTAGTATTCACAGTTCTTTGGTTTTTTTTGAGATTCCCCACGGAGACTCAAAGTGACATTTATTGCTCAATAAACATCGTCAAAACAGCCACCTAATCATTGCCGTTTCTAAATCCTTGCCGTTTGCAATGTGACAGCTATGCTTCCCTCCATAACCAAAGTGACTACAATCAGGAAGTATTTCATTGGCTGTGAAGAGCTTTAAAATGTCTGACGTTTCAAGAAAGTAATGTAAGTCTGGTATTAGAAAAAGCTCCATTTCATACACACATGATGTGCTGAGAAATTACAAAGAAGTTTGAAAGACTCACAGTGTGGTGTTTGGCTTTTGTAAGTAAAGAATGATAGGCAGACCTGAAAATTCTCTTTGATATGGCGGTAAAGGTCCCACTTAATACCAGTACAGTTTATCATCAGATACATGTGTTGTAATTGTATTTTCTCCAGTGTACATTGATAGCTGTCCTTCCAGCTGGCAATCCCATCTGATCAAGTGCACTTGACTGTTTTATATTTGTAAGCTTCTCCAAATTTTTAATCTGAGATAAGTGACAATTTAATGCAAACCATCTGTAATAGCCTATTGATTGCTTCTCATCCAAAACATTTCAGTTTAATGCTTGCAAAACCAGCCTTTACAGTAAGCTCATTGAATATTGTGAGCCCATTTTCGGCTCATCATCACGCTTCAATGGATAAAAAGATTTCTGTGAGCATGACAACATTGCGATGAGACCTACTTCTCGTTTGTCTTATAACTGCATTAACTTCAGCTCGAGACAATATGACTTTGTTCATGAGCTGGTCTACTGCACTAATGCCAAAACAATAGCTTTTCTTTCTGTTTGCTTTTCAATAACAGTTCCATAAATACCTGTAAGCTGCTTAAAGTTTATATCAAGACATTGATCTTTGTATTAAGAAACCTTCGCCAATTACTGGTGAACGTAATAGTTTAAAGCCTGAAATTATCCTGAGATTTTTTTCAAATTCAGCATTATGTGGGGGAATTGGAAGATTTATGGCAAGGTAACAAAGGCCAAATGACAGTCCTTTTGATATGGTGAAGAGTAAAGTATCTTTTGTAACTACAATGATCCCAGTATTAATGCTGTATTATAATAGCTTGGTCAGGGGTGCAGTATGTTCTGGAGCACACGTCTTCAGGACTGTTGTAAGAATGTTGTCAGGCATTTTGCAGTATCCAGCACCTTCAACCATTATTTGATAGTACATGGAGTAAATTGAATTGGTTGAAGATTAACATCAGTGATGCTGGGGGACTTCTGGAAGAGACCAAAATGGATCCTCCGCAGGACACTTCTAGTTGCAAAGTGTTATAAGTATTTCAGCCTTACCTTTTATGCTGAGGTGCTTAGCTCCCCAGTTGTTGAGTTGAAAGGTCAGGCAGCATCCGAGGAACAGAAGAGTTGACGTTTCAAGCATAAGTTCTGCTCCTTGGATACTGCCTGAATGGCTGTGCTTTTCCAGCACCATACTTTTCAACTCTGATCTCCAGCATCTGCAGTCCTCACTTCTCTTCCCGATTATTAAGGATAGGGATATTTGTGGAGCCATCAATAATAATGAATTGTTTAATTTTCCATCACCATTTATGACTGGAAATAGCTTAAATCTGATCCATCCATAATAGAATTATTTCGCTCTGTCACTTAATGTTTATGCAGTTTGGCAAGCAAGTGGTTCCATTTTAAGGTTTTTACCAAATTGATACCTCATCTTAGATATGACTTGTGCTGCCTCTGGCATGCCATCCTGCACTCTTTATTGAATTAGGGTTGATCACTTAGCTTGCTGTTAATTATAGAATGACAGATATGGTAAATTGTGTGGGAGTACAATTCTCCTGTAACTGATAGCACTCATAAGTTGTTGTGGACTAAGTATTGTGTTGTTCAAAGTATATCCAACATAACAGATTGTTAGTACTACACAATACATTGTAGGATATTCTCAATGTGAACACAAGACTTTGTACAATTTCTGTGTGGTAGTCACTCTTACCAGTACTGTCAAGGATAGATGCATCAGCAGCCAGCAGATTAGGAAGGATGAGATCAATTTTTTTTTTTATCTTGTTGGTTTCCTCACCATTTGATGTAGACCCAGTCTAGCAGCTATGTCCTTTAGCACACAACCAACTCATTCAGTTCTGGTGCTACTTGAGGCACTCTTGATGATGGACATTGAAGTTCTCCACCCAGAGTGACCTTGCCACTCTCAGTGCTTCCTCCAATTGATGTTCAACATGGAACAGTACTGATTCAACTGCAGGAGATTCCCTTTTCCATGCTTGACTGGATATCATGAGACTTCATGGGCATCACATTCAGTTTTCCAATCCTCTGGAAACCTTCCAAAATTCTGGAATATTTTGACCAATGCCTCCACTCTCTCTGAAGCCACTTCCATTAAAGCCCTTGGACGCAGGTCATCAGGTCCTGGTGATTAGTCTGCTTTTAATTCCATTATTTTGTCAAATAATTTTGTCAAACACCATTTCTGAAAAAGGGTCACTGAAAACAAAATGTTAACTCTGCTTTCCCTCCACAGATGCTGCCAGACCTGTTGAGTTTTTTCCAGCAATTTCTGTTTTTGTTTTTGATTTCCAGCATCTGCAGTTTTTTGGATTTTTTTTGTCAAATACTCTGTTCTTTGTGATAAATACTAATAAAATTTATTTCCTCCCATTAGTATATGGCTTATCTGTTATCCTCTACAGTGAAGACCAATATTGATTTAAAATATCTGCCATTTCACTGTCCCTATTACCAGTTCTCCAGTTTGTGTCAGCTGAGGGACCCACACTTACTTTAATAATTCTCTTTTTACATATCTGTAGAAGCTTTTTGCTTTTGCTAGCAAAACCAGCATTCATTACCCATCCCTAATTACCTTGAACTGCATGCTTTGGTCAGCTATTTTGAATGCCAGTTAAAAATGAATCACATTACTATGAGTTTGGAGTAACAGGAAGACTACAAGGATAGCACATTTCTGTACCTCACACCCCCAAGGGTATTTGTGAAACAGTTATTTTATGTGATAGTCACAGACAGTTGTCACAATCATCATAACTGAGACTAACTTTATATTCCAAATTTGTTAATTGAATTTAAATTGAACCAGCTGCCATGATGGAATTTGAACCATTATCCTGGGTGTCTAGATTATGAACCCAGTCACATTACTACAATGCTAGATATCTTCTAATCAACCTGTTTGTTGATGTTATTTGACTTGAACCTGGGCTTCCTGGCTCAGAGGTAGGGACACCACCACTGCCTCTCAAAAACCCCCAAAGTTATTAAGTGAACCACGTGAGACTTTACAACATGTTTAGGGTGAGAGGGGAAAGATATAAAAGAGACCTAAGGAGCAACTTTTTCACGCAGAGGGTAATACGTATATGGAATGAGCTGCCAGAGGATGTGGTGGAGGCTGGTACAATTGCAACATTTAACAGGCATTTGGATGGGTATATGAATAGGAAGGGTTTGGAGGGATAAAGGCCAGGTGCTGGCAGGTGGGACTAGGTTGGGTTGGGATGTCTGGTCGGTGTGGACGGGTTGGACCGAGGAGTCTGTTTTCATGCTGTGCATCTCTATGACTCTACATGGTTGCACAGTTGTCAGTTGATTGTTACTTTTGGATTTGCAATGGAGGGATTCAAACTTGGGTGTCTGGGTTACAAGTGCAGTGGCAATATCTTCACGCCATTGCTGCCACCTGATGCTTAAGACAGTGCTACTATTTACAGTTTATTCCTTCTTGTTGAAGCATCAAGAATGGACTTTAAAAAACTGATCATTAACCACAGAGTGTTTATTGTTTGTAATGTCATAACTTTACAAACGTTAAGTACATGATCTTTTTATTTATATAATATTTTAGTCAGTTATGTACAAGATTTAAAAGCAAGTGACCGATAAAGTTATTTAACATGAATCACCAAAGTTACACACAGAGTTCAATTTAACATTAATAAGTGATCAGTATTAATTGCGTCAATGATCAAAATCTGCAGTTTTTCTGAGAACAGTTCTTTAAACAGCTGAGTTAATAGCTGCCAGTGCAGTTTAATCATTGACTATCATTTGTATTAGTAACTACATTCTGACAAGCAGCTTAGCTGAGTAAACATCCCTCCTTCCTGGGGTGCAGTTATGATAACACAGTCAATAAACTCCTTTCAAAATACAGCCACCTGTATCAGTTAAACTCTTTGCACAAACCATGGTATTTGAACCAGCTTTACTTTCACTTTTTCACAACCTCCGATTAGTTGCAGGTAAGTGACCTTTCAGTTGAATTAATCAATCAGACTAAGACATGTACTTGTAGAGCTCATCCACTTCCTTATCAATCATCATTGATAGATGTGGAGATCTATGAATGTCATTGAGGTATTAAAGCATTTCTTTCCTCAAACAAGAAAACCCTTGTGAAAACTAATGTTGTTCAAGGTCAATTTGCTTGAAATTTGCATGTGCTTCACATGTACTGGGTTAGAGTTTTGACCATTTTCCATGTTGAATCAGCCTAATCATCTTTTCTTACTAAAAAATAAAATGAACCAGATCTTTTGCAGTATTTATTTTGGAATTTCATCTGGAAGAAATAATTAAGTTGATTTTCAACTTGTCACCTGAGTGATAAACTGACATTGTAAATGTGCCTATTTTAATGAAAACTAAAATTGGGTGACTTCTAAAATGAATGGCATATCCAGAATGTTAGTCTTATAGGGCAATAAGATGAAAATTTACCTCGCTGACATTTAAAAGCTTTAAATTTTACAATTGATCAGTTCAAAAGATGTTACACTACAGAATGTCCACCTCCTTGCTGAGAGCAATGGCAAGAATGAAAAAAGAAATCAATAATCAAAAATCACACAATTTCTCCTCAAACCTTTTACTTGTAATTTCAGAATTTTATCCTGAAACTCCTTATTTTCATGTGTTTCCATCTCACCCCACTGACTAGAAGGTATTGGATGAGATGTTGGTAATTCAGCCCATCGAGTCCACTCCATCATTCAATGAGGTCATGTCTGATATGTTAATACTCAACTCCAATTTCCTGCCTTTCCCCCATATTCCTGGTGAAGGGCTTATGCCTGAAATGTCAACTCTCCTGCTCCTCGGATACTGCCTGACCTGCTGCGCTTTTACAGCACCACACATCTCAACTCTGACTATTGAGCATCTGCAGTCTTCACTTTCTCCTTTTCCCCAGAAACCTTGATCCCCTGTATCCCAGCCTTGAATATACTCTATAATTCACTCTCTACATCAAGCTGAAGTAAAGAATTGCACTGATTCACAACCCGTCATTATCTCACCTCCCACTTCTGATTCTCCTCCCCTCAGTGAGAAAATAAATAGCACCAAAACAATCAGACAAACAGTGTGTACCTCACAGCTGCTGCCAAATGGCTGTCCTGACCACCATGCAGCTGTTCCTTCTGCACAACATCCTACTAAACTCCCTGTCCAATGTCCTCTTTGACTCTTTATTCGCACAACTCGCCCTCAGTAAATTAGCAGCCTCATCTTATCAGCGTGTCTACTCTCAGGTCAACTTAACCATATTTCAAAACATTTTGGAGCTCAGGGAAGGATATATCTTCCAGGCAATTTTGTTTGCAAGGATCCACAGATCTGAATCATCTATGCACAATGCCTTTGCACTGACATGTTATGATATTTGCTTGCTTCCTTGGCAGTCTTTGATTTTTTTTTAAAATTCATTCATGGGTGAGTGCAGTGGTGCTTAGGACTTAGTTGGAGGCTGCCAGTCTGTCTGGACAATATTCCTCTCTTAGCGCATAAGATCTTGAGTGCTCGGCTCCAAGCTACCAGCCTCTACTGTTTAATTTATTTTTAACACGAAGATAAAGATGTGCGCCAGCTTGTGATGGTGCAGTGCACTGAACAATCTATCTATCAGTCAGATAGACGGTAGACATATCACTTTATTGGTCTGTGCTACATCAAAGTCAGGGCTGAAAGATTTGTCAACAGCTTATGTGGTAAACATAATGTATGTGATGTGGGAAAGTGTCATTAGTTGGTTTAAATATCTGTGCCGGCAGTTAGAGGATGTTGCCACAGTCAATCAAGGGTTTGTCCTATTTCCCTCCAAGGGGCTGGCCACAGTCACTCCAACAAGTCAAGTACAAGCAGTTTTGGGGTTATTGTATGTCAGTCATGGTGTCATTGAAACATCAGTCTGATGGCAGGGTGAATGGCAATTCTTTCTACATTGCGAAAAAGAAATGAATTGAGTAAAATAAAAATAGATTAATGAGCAATTCGTGGTCATACATGAAAAGGAGGGATGGTGGAGTGTTCACAGTGCGTAGGAAGAACAAAGACCAGGAAAGGTTAGTAGTTTGGGAAGATGAGGGGGGTGAGACCGTTTGATTGAACATTATGCATGCAATAGTGAGAGACACAGTCAATGAGTCTTGATGAAAAGCATGTGCAGTGCCACTGTTAGTGTTTAGTGGTCTTAGTTTGTGAGATAAGTTTCCGATTTTTTCAAAGTTATCTTTGAAGTGTGCAAAAGATCATTGTCCAATTTTCAGCACTGCTGGGTGACCCTCTTCACTTGGGATTTAACACTGACCAACGCTGCAATTTCTGTCCAAGATGGCTGGGTCTGTTAGTGTGGCTTTTAATGGTCAGCTGAATAAAGTAACGCCCTCTTCTCCACCAATCTATCCAGAAACACCTCCAGATCTCTGACTTGCCTTTCATTTGAGATATTTCAACAGTAGAGTACCACAGTTGAGATGTAATTCCTGGCTTGCAGCACCTGAGATGGTGTGTGCAGCTGTGCTTTAAATATAATACAAGAAGTGTATAAGCTGGAAGATCCTAGCAAGTGAGAATTTCTGCTTTGCTCACTACAAGATTCTCTAAGAACCACGCCCAATATCTTGGTTACATGCTTAATGAGGAGAAAAGTGGAAGATCATTTGTGAAAATTTGTCCCGTGGCCATAGCGAACACTATTAAACTCACTCACCATAATGCTTTAATTACAAATGTGACAATTTAAACCTTGTAGTACATTATCTGAATAATAAAAATAGTTTCTTCTTTGGCCTGTCAAGAATCAATCAAATCAATATGTACACCATAAACTAAGTAAACATTTGAGCCTAGGATTTGCCAGCATTGGTCATAATGAATTTAGTGTGTACATCATTATTACAGTTTTCATCATCCAACAACTTGTGATGAGAATATGTGCCCAAGTTGGTCAATTATCTTGTTGACAGTGACTATTGGTTTCCCAGTGGGTTTATTGGTTTGTCAAGAACTGTTGGCCTCTTTTGATTATAACTCACTCAGGAGAAATTTCCTGAACCTGAGGGGCAGTCAAGGACACAGAACATTGCCTGGTAAAATCCAACTCCATATATTATGGTGCATTGTAAGTTTGTTTATTTTATTGTTAAGTAATTCAATTATCATTAATCATTGCTCATTTAGATATAAAAAGGGTGATAATTTCTTATCGGCAGGAATTGTTTGTTCCCTGCATTGCTTTTATGGGCACAGGTTTGCAATGGACACAATTTTGCGAAATGAAATCTGCATGTGAAAGCATACTCTATAAATTTCCATTTAAAATTTCAATTAAAGATAATAGCTTCTTTGTGATAAAATGTAAAAAGAAGATTGTTAAAATTGAATACAATTCATTAAGAGAAATGAAATGTTATTTAAAATTTATTGGATCGGCGAAATCAAAGTTAATTGAAAAGCAGCCATACTTGTTAACACAATTCAGCCTTTCATTTGACATTTGTAAAATATTTCTAATTCAACAACACAATGTAATAACAATTGGGAACAAAAAACACTTTAGAGTCTTAGGATGGAATACTTCCAGCTTTAAAAGAGCAACACAATACATGTAAGCACATTATTTTGAATAAAATCTAAGTTGTTGGAGTATTGTACTATTTTAATTACAGTAAATGACTAAAATGATACCTTATGAAATCATTCCTTTAGTTGACTTGTAGTCACTATTGGAATAATTTTCTTTAGGTCCTTTTTTTTAATGACTTATCCTATAACAATCCTTTTTTGCCTTGCACTGTTTGTCTTTTAATCATTTAATCACTTTATCCAGTCATAGAACTTACTTTTTGTTTTGCATAAAATTATTGACAGCTGTTTCCACTTCTGAGAAAAGAACATGATTCGAAAATGTTTCTTTCTTCAAAGATGATGGCAGATGTATTTACATCATTTCAATTTTCATTTTACATTGTCAGCATCACAGTATTTTGCTTTGAATCAAAATAATTTTCATGTGGTTAATTTTCCAAATTAGATTGTCAGGTTTTCTTAAACTAATTAACAACACTTTTTAAAAATGGTGTATTGAACTATGACATTGCTGGCTTGATATACCGATCCCAGTTTGTCCACTGTTTTGTTAAAAATAGCATTTAATCTTTCAGATAATTAAAATCATTGGAAACATTGTTTTTATTGCTATTATACAAATTACATATGAAATGCAAACAAAGTAATTGCTGACGGAGCTAATGCCATCAAACTGAAGGGCATCATCTTGGACAGTCACTTGAATATGTGAGTTCAGTTTACTTGTAAAACAGGACATGGAGGTCACCACCCCAACATAACATTGAGAGTGGTTGGTATTCTGCTCACAACAATACTTCAACAATTTTACTATGACAAATTATATGCATGACCCGATATTTCATACTGATTTAAGAATGAGAGAAAATATAGCGCACATTGCACATTTACACTCGTATGGTCATCTAACTTTTGTAAATGAGTTGACCATTTGATAGTTACATGATTAATTAATCATTAGTTGAATGATTAATGAGATATTTATCCTTAATTTTGTGTACAATGTTATTCTTAATTATTTCAGCTGATGTATTTGTGCATGGCAGAGGAAGCAGTCCCTTCATCAATGTATGTGATCTTTTCAGTCACCTGTATTGTTTTCACCTTGCAGTGTTCCTCACTAAATTAATTAGACTTATGTGCTTATTTAATATATTATCTGGTGTTATTATAGCCAAGAACACAGAATTGTCTTTGCTGACCACAGATCACACACCCACACATATGTTACTGTGAATTCATTGCTATGCTTTGCTCAGCAATAAATTCCATTCCAGCTTAGTTGGATGAGGTAGAGACAATGAATTGTGATATTGCATGTCTGGCTTATTTAGAGCAATAGTCCACTACCTTGATACCCTCCATTAAGGTAAATAACAATCCCAAAATTTACTGTCATTTTTAAAATTTCAGATGAATTGTTAATTTTCCCAAGGGTTATAATGAAGTGTCAGTATTAAATATTATGTTCTTTTGACTGATGTCTGCAATTCCAGTAGAGTCTTTTGAAAAAAAAAGCAATCCCCATAATGAGAACAGAAAGAAAGCCATAGTGCAAGGTTTTTTAAAAAAATTATTTTACTCTAACAATCCAACTAAAATAATTCAAAAATACCTTTTAAATACAAAGGTAAATGTGACAAAATCTAAAATCTAAAAATCTAAATCTGCAAAAAAAAAAGTCATTTTAAATCATTAGTGCAATAATGATACAGCTCATGTAGTTACCAACACTTTCAGTCCTTCTCATACAAACATTGGACTACATGCAATCTTTCAGCCTCTCAGTTTGCAACTCAGCCTCCACTATGTAGGATCTTTCACTTCCCACTCAAATGTCTCAGTCCTTGAATTATGCTCACAAGCATATTCCATTTGGTGTCCCTGATGCAATTTCTGTTGGCAAAGTGAATATCAATGAACCGTCTCTCACTTGTATCTTCAAAGTCCTAATGACAAAATTCCCAAGGATTCCTTTCATCAATCATGTTAAACCATTTGGTGGGTTCTGACAACATGGAAACAGCAGCAATGGTCCTGTCAAAATCAAAGTACCTAACCTTTCCTGCTGTCAGCTTTTTGCTCTTTCCAACTGTATGACACATGGTGAAACAGTTGGTGCTCTATTCTTTGAGACCTCTTTCAATTCCAGAGTATGTTTGTGTTTTATGTGCTGTAGCGTGAGCACTACCAGCTTGTGGGTCAGGTAATTTGTTTACATCATCCTCTTTCCTTGAATGGAGTTAAGGGCTTACTTGCTTCACAGTAGTGAGGGAATACTTTGAGTGCGGCTTAATGAAAACAGGCTCTTGTCTTCAACAAAATGTATTTTGTTTCATGATGGAAATTGGATACAAGTTGCAATTGTAAGATTTTAAATTGGGCAAATCTAACAAGGGTTCCAACTGCTTTGGAATCCCAGTGCACATGTTGGTACACAGTAGCCTTTTAAAGATAGCCCAGATGTAAGAGATGCCAGTCTGTGAGCAGATACCCACTGAGTGGTAAGTTGTTTTGACAATGGAATACATTAAGATGGGACTGGAATCGGATGCAAGGGTTCCGATAGGGGAGAAGTAGGTAATTAAATCAGATACATTGGATACAAAATGGTACAATGAAACTTTAGGATTACTTATGTATTTACAGAGGAACAAAAATAACAAAAATAACATCCCAATAATATGGAGGAACAGAGTATCTAATGGGAAGCAAGAACTGAAATTAACTAAATTAATAATAATAGGGAAAAAGGTATTAGGAAAACTAAGACGGTTGAAGTCAGATAAATCCCTAGGGCCAGATAAGCTTCATTTCAGAGTATTTAAGGAATTGACCAAGAAATAGATGTGCTCATGATTATCGTCCAATATTCTATAGACACTGAGACAGTTCGAGTGGATTGCAAGGTAGCTATTATAATCCCACTATATTTAAGAAGACAGGCAGAGAGAAAACAATGAACTATAGATCAGTTAGTTTGATATTGATAGTGGTAGAAAAGATTCTTTACAAAGTCCTGAAGAAGGGTCACTGGACCCAAAATGTTGACTCTGCTTTCTGTCTACAAATGCTGCCAGTCCTGCCGAATTTCATCAGCAATTTTCTTTTGTTTCAGATTTCCAGCATATGCTTTTTTTTTTATTTTACCCTATTCCATATAGTATTGTTTTACTATAAATTATTTGTAATTTCCTCACCCTTGATACTGGAAGGCTATGGTAGATTCCATGGTGACTAATTATTTACCTAAGTAATCTTTTTTTTTCTTGTGAAGCTAGTCTGAATGGTCAGGAATTTCCCTTTTGGGTTTTCACAGGATTTCTGATGGGGAGTGTAACTTTAACCTCAGAGCTCATTCCATTAACTCCTGTCAATCATCAGGAAACTTAGTAGTTATTAAGCATATCTGCCAAATATGCAAAAAGAGGACTGTATTCAAACAATAACCTCACATCGAACAATTCAACTCATTATTGCTACCATGATAATGCTTGATATGTGCAAGATTTTTGGGGTGTCCCAGCCTAATTAGTTGAAGTATTAGCAGGGGACCTGACCAATGTCGGCTGCCCTGTGGTCATTTAAAGCTTCATGGAACGTTAATTTGTTGGAGGCAGGATTTGTGCCCCTCACTCTGAAAGATGTTTAATAAGTACATAAGATTACTTGATAAGATACGAGCTTGTGATCTTGGAGATAGTGTGTTAGCATGGATAGAAGATTTGAGAGTGTGGTGCTGGAAAAGCACAGCAGGCAAGGCAGCATCCGAGCAGCAGGTAAAAAATAAAACAGATTTCAGGCAAAAGCCCTTTATCAGGGATGAGGCTTATGAGCCAAGGGGGTGGAGAGATAAATGGGAGGGCGGTGCGCCCTGTAGGGGGGGGAAGGTAGCTAAGCGTGCAATAGGTAAATGAAGGTGGAGTGTCCCAAGGCGGAAGATGAGACGTTCCTCCGAAATTCTGAAGATTGGCTAACTAACAAAAGATGGCAGGTTGGGATAAAAAGAGATATACAGGCAGGCTAACTGAGTGGAAGAAAACTTGGTAGTAGAGTATTAAGGAGGAAGGTTTTGTGAAGTTGTGTACTTTGGCTGGACAAACAGAGTTGCTAAATATTATTTAAATTGAAAACAATTGCAGGAAGATGCAGGACCAAGGGCTTTGGGGGTCCTTGTGTGCATCACAAAAAAGCTAGCTTTGTGAGTCAGCAGGTAATAGGGAAGGTAAATTGAATTTTGACCTTTATTTCGAAGAGAATGTAATATAAAAAATAGGGAGGTCTTACCAAAACCACACAAGGCATAGTCAGATCACAACTGGAATATTGTGAAAAGTTTTGTTCCCCTAACCTAAATACAGATACTTTGGCATTAAAGCCAGTCCAGAAATAGTTCACTAGATTTTTATTTGTTGAGACGTGGGTGTCTCTGACTGGTCAGCATGATTGGCTGTCTCTACTTGCCCTTGAGAAGATGAGCTGCCTTCTTGAACTGCTGCAGTCCATTACTGTAGGTAGACCCACAATACCCTTAGGGAGGAAATTCCAGCATTTTGACCCCGCAACAGTGAAGGAGCAGCAATGTATGTCAAAATCAGGATGGTGAGTGACTTGGAGAGGATCTTGAAGGTGGTGATGTTTCCATGTACCTGATGCCCTTGTCCTTCTAGATAGAAGTGGTCATGGGTTTGGAGAGTGCTGTCTGAGGATCTTTGGTGAATTACTGCAGTACATCTTATAGATTGTACACACTACTGCTACTGACCATCGGTGGTGGAGATAATGGATGGCTATGGATGATTGTGCCAATCAAGCGAGCTGCTTTGTCTTGGATGGTGTCAAGTTTCTTGAGTGTTGTTGGAGCTACATCCAACCAGGTAAGGTTGATTCAGGCTGTGAAGGGTTTTCTTATGAAAGTGGTAAATTGATTTTGTACTATTTTGACTTCAGACAAATTTGAGGAGATGTGGAAATGCACAATATTCTTAGGGGATTTGACAGGGTAGATGTGGAGAGGCTGTTTTCCCTTGTGGCAGACTGGACCCAAGGACATAATTTCAGCGTGTGCATTCAAGATTGAGAGGAGAAGGAAATTCTTCTCTGAAGGTATTGATGCTGTGGAATTCTTTACTGCAGAGAGCTGCCATGATGGGGTCATTAAGTATATTCAAGATTGAGAGACAGATTTTTAATTAATAATGAGATCAAGAATTATGGAGATAAGGCAGGGAAACCAAATTGAGGATTATTAGAGCAGCCAAGATCTCATTGGGGCCTTCTCTGCCATTCAATGGGGCTGACTGGCCTACTTTTACCCCTGACTGCAATGGCCTTATCATCAAGGAGCTGCCAGGCAATCTGATTGTTCAGCAGTTGTGTCTCCCAAAAAGTGCGATTCGGGAGTAGTGGACACTGCTGGATCTCTGACCAACCTGACCAATCTAAGCGACAGAGTGGACAGAGGCATGTAAGCCTGGGGTCTGGGGTTGGAAAAAGTGTGGGTGGAGATTAGAACACTTCTATAGGATGTATCTATTTCTAGAAATGGGGACAATGATGGTGCCCCCAATCCAATAGAAACCTGTACAATTGAGGCCCAAGCAGGTAAAACTGAATGCCTGATAATGAAAGATATTTCCAGGGACACTGCTGAGAAATTTGAAAGTGTTTGATGGATGTCCTTTATTAAATATGGGAAAGACATTTGTGACTCCCATTTAAATTTTGAGCTTCCAGCAATTTAGGTGTTATTAATATTTATTGGTTCATTAATGAGCCAAACTAAAGATTCCTCTGTGAGTGGGTGAGTTTCTACATGGACGTCATCCCACCTCCAACATAATTACAGGAGGTTTTCCTTTGTTGGGAGATTGATTATTGTTGTATGTCCAGTGATTGAGTGGACTCAGCCAACTTGTTTTTGTGCTATGCCTAACTGAATTAAATTCCACCTCCCCATCTTTATTCCAAATATTTTCCATCTCATTTCCAGTTTCCAATGAGACATTGTGCTCTGTTTCTCTGCAGCAGATGCCAAACATCAAAGTAACGATTTGTATCTATGTCTCCAATCGTACCACGCCCCCCCCTCCCATCTCAACTTGCCAAAATTGGCCAAAATGATATGGGAACATTCACCATGATTGGTGATAAGTAGTTAGGTGAGCACACAGCTCACCACTCAAATTCTACTGAAGCTGAAAATCAAGCTCTGAAAACCTATGGATAAGGTAATCACAGCTAAATGCAATTCTGCCTCCAGCTGACATCCATACTGATATACCACTTTGCACTTTAGGCCATTATATAAATGGCCAGGAATAATCCTAACCTTTAGTTGCATCTGCACTTGCTCATGGAATTGTATTATTATTTGCCACCTGCTCAGAGGTCAACAAAATTAGCATGACCCAGGAATGAGCACATTGCTTCCACTGTTGCGATGGGATATAAAACCAAGTTGCAACTGCCCAGTAAACCCTTGCAAAGCCATCTTATTTAAGATTTAATGGAACCACGATTTTCTCATTATAAGAGGATATTCACCTCACTTTGTTAGATATTGGAAAGATTTCTGAATTAGCATGTCACAGCAAGCTTTTAGTTTCTCCATGGGTAATCTAAATATACCAATCAAGTTCACAGCATGTATAGATAGGAACATGCTCTTGAGTTTGGAAATTAGACATTTTTAGAAAAAAGTAGCCATAACCAGAGTCCTGGAGAATGGTCTGACCTCTGCCAGTCTCTACACTTGTCGCTAAATGGAAAATACATTTTATCAAATATCGTGTGTTCAGATAACTATTTATCCTGCTCATTCAAAAACTTCAGCCTTGACATAAAAAGTAATAATGTTCAATTATTTGTCAGCTAGCTAATAAAAAAACTAAAATATGACTCCTGTAAAGAAATCGTGTGGAAACCATTGTTGTATTTTCTTTGGAATAATAACGTTGATTTTTTATCGTCAATAAAAAAGAACAAAATTTCTACTTAATGTGCTTAACAGCTTTGAATGGAGTTGCTTTAGAAGATCATTTCTTCATTGTGCTTCAAGGAACTATTATTTCACACCTCAGGAAGCTGTGCTTTCATAATGGGCAATGCATTTCTGAATAGTTTTCTTGCAGTAATTGTTTGAGGTTTGGTTATGTACCATTTTAAATGCTTAGCAACACAATAGCAATCGGATAGGTCTTGTACTTTTGTATAAACTCACTCAGTAACTTGAAAACTGCAATACTTTTATTTAGAAAATATTCAACACACCCAAAGCGAAGTTTTAAATACATTTTACTGAAACTGAAACTTGAAATAGTGTCACCTGAATTTCTGGCATTTTATTGTAATCTCCAACCAGAACCTTTACTATTACTATTACATTGTGGATCTACCTACAGCACCAAGAAACCACTTATCACAGTCTTCTGAAGGGCAGCTAGGGACAGGCAATAAATGCTGGGCCAGCTAATATGCTCATGAATAAGATATAACTACAATAGAAATATTTATAAAGTGCTATCAAAGCAGGCAAAAGCAAACCTTGACATCAACATTGAACCCTGAATTGAAGTCAATGGTAAATAAAATGTGGAAGAATGAAGATAGGGAGTCCATCTGATTGAATCTGCCCATGGGAAACTGACAACTAAATTTACACTTCTTGTCTTCAGATATCACAAAAGGAAAGTATATAGATTAGAACAGGTCACTCCAATCAAGTTTTCTAGTCCTTTCACCACCCTATTCAACATTTCAAGTAGCATTCTCTGGAAGTTTCCTTCTCAGTCTCAACCTTTCTACAGGTTTTGTCAGCATTGATAACACCAGGATCCATTTTTGTTTCTCACCCTATCTCCATCTCTGTAGGACTGCCCTTCTATTTCCACTCTTCTCAAATCAATCTTAATCAGACTATCTCTCATGGTACCTCTTTTTCTGAACCCACAAAATTGCTTATGGATTCTCAAGGATCTAACTTTGATCCTGTTGTTTTCTCTATTTGAGTGGAACATAGACTCAGAAAATGGACAAGGGCTGAAATCCTACATGCAGAAGGCAGTGGACTAAGTTTTTTTCTTCCTTGGTGTTGCATGAGTTATAATGAGAAAGATGTGAAAACATGGTAAGAATGAAAATATCAGAGGCCTAACTTCAAGAAAAATGTCTGCAATTATTTTTCTCCTTGTGCTTTAAACAGCAACTTCAGAACCTGGCTTTTGGGCATCTACCTTATTTCATTATATTTGCACCATATTTTTAAAAAACCCTTAGTTATGCACCATTTCCAATCTGTTCTCCTTTCCCGAGAAGGCACAAATTCCCACCACGTAAGGCAGAGTGAGAACCTGGTGGCTGCACCTCACCAAATCCTTGTCCTGGCCATCACCCAAGTAAGGCTTCAACACAATGTCTCAGCATTGTCAATAATCATCATGCTACTTGACCCTTCTTGTACACAAGTCAGCATCAGCAAATCACCAGTCTTACCATATCATTATGCCTGCTCTTGGTGCACCACAAAAAGACTTCAGACATCTAACGGTTTGCTTTAGAAGTCAGGCAAATCAAAGATTTGTATGCTTCTTTCAAGACACTATGCATGCAGGGACACACATCCTTCTTATGCATTTGCACAAAATGCTCTTATACATCTTCATTTGCATTCTTGCTGCTCACTTACTTTGCACTTACTTAGAAGTTGCCAGTCTCATTCCTTAGTGCTCAGTTGCAGGCTGCTGTCCATTTGGCTTACAATGCTTTTTAATGCAGAGTGCAAGGTAAGCAACTTGTCGATGTGTGGAGTGCTGAACAATCAAATGGGATGGACATGTTGTTATATGATGCTGTGCTGCATCAATGTCCCATCTGAAAAAGGAAGGAATTGAGTATGATGCCAGTGGATAGAAGAGTAGTCAGTCATGATGCAGGAACTGGAGAGGTGGTAAGTGATCCCCATTGATTGAGAAGGAAAATGCAGAGGACAGGAAGGGTTTGTAGTTTGGATGGATGAGGTGTGTGTGTGTGTGTGTGTGTGCGCGCAACGGTGAGAGTCATAGTCCATGAGTCTTAGTGAGAGGTGCATTTATTTGCAGAGTTAAAGTGAGTGCTGACCATGTCAGGTTGGGCTTTCTTAATTGGCCCCTGTTAACAATTCCAATCACGACCTCATCAATGAGGGTAACCTGGTTCCAATCACTACAAAAGGGAAATCAGCAGGACACAGAACAAATCGAATGTACCATTGAATTGTGCAGTAAAGAAGCACAGCATCTGAAGTACCTCCACCAGCTCTTTGAAATCCAATCGGTTCACACCCGCTCTTTCCCCCACAATCCTTTGTTTATACCTTTCCAGGTATGTATCTAATCTACATTTGAAGCTTGCTCAGACATCTGCTTTTCTCACCCTTTAAGAAGTGCAATTTATGCCACAAACAAACACTGTGTTAGTAATTTACTCCTCACTTTCACTCTTGGTATTTTGTCAATTAACTTAAATTTGTCTTGTTACTGACCCCATTGCCGACAGTAGGAGCAATTTCTTCTCATCTCCTCTTGCCAACTCATCATAACTTGGAAAATTTCTCGTTTCTCTTCTGCCTACTTTGTTTTGAGGAGAATAGCTTTAAACTTATTGTTGACATTTAGTCTGTAGACACCATTTGATGCTGACATTGTAAGTAGAGCTTTCAACCTTGCTAATAAGTCAGTCAAAACATCACATATATTTTCCTCATTGCTATAGCTACCTTTAACCCTTTGAATTGAAAGAAATATCACTGTTAAACTATTTCAAAATTTTGCAAAAGTAATGTTTTGGCACTGATATGCTGCAGATGCATATTTTGAAGTACACTACTCCAATTTGTGTTGAAGGAAAAATTGAGCTCTCTTGATCAATGCAAAAATGTGGTCAACTGGAATATCAATCTAATTTGGGTGAAGTAACCTGATCCTTTTCTGTATTATATATTGGGCAACTTCTTAAATTTCAGCTACTGATGGAAAACCATTGCAATAATTCTAAACTGTGAGGAGGAGAAGGTAGAACTCCAGAAGGATATAGGCAAGTTGGTGGAGTGGGAAGCCTGGCGGCAAATGTGTTTCATTACAGAGAAGTGTGAGGTGATGTATTTTAGTTTGGAAGAAAAGTGAAAGACAATGTAAAATAGGGCATATAATTCTAAAGGGGTGCAAGTGCAAAGGGATCTGGGTGTATATGATTGGAGATGGGCTGGCCAAGTAGATAAAGTAGTAAGTAAAGCTCAGTGTCCTCTGCTTTATTAATAGAGGTACAGGATACAAGAGCAAGGAGGTGATGTTGAACTTGTACATGACAATTCTTAGGTCTCAGCTGGAGTGCTGGGTGCCACATTGTAGGGAAGATGTGAACACTTAGGAAAATAGTGTGAAGACGTATATAAGATGTTTCCAGGGATGAAGAATTTCAGTTGTGGGGATAGATTGAAGAGGTTGGGACTGTTGCCCTTGGAGAGAAAGCTAAGAGGAGATTTGGTTAAGGTTTTCAAAATGATAAGCAAGATAAAGAGAACAAAGGGATATAAATTTAAAATGATCCGCAAAAGAAGTAAGGCTAAAGTGAGGAAAAATATTTTCACTCAGTGAGTAGTTAGAAATGCACTCCCTGGAAATGTGGAAGATAATGATGCTCATTCAGTAAGCAGGTGCATGAATGATGGGACAAATGGCCGCCTTATGCATATAACACTTGTATGATTCCATGAGCTACTGTTCACTGGCAAAGGAAGGCTTAATTGGTGTATATTAGGTCAATCTGTTACCATCAGTTTCAGCCTAAATCTATAATGTACAATCTGTTCCATTGTCTGAAATCTTTCATTCACCTCAATAGCTGGTGTTTATTTTTTAAATATTATGCTTATTTTACTATTTCTGAGCGCTACATCCTCAGGAGCTGCTAATTCATATTTCATTAACCACATTGTATGCCAGTCACTTGTATTCATTATCTTATGAAAATGCTGACATTTTGGGTCATTATAGGTAGGGGTGAAAAGACGCCCATTGCTGCTGACATTAAAATCTTTGATTTATGGAATAACTGACTGGATGATAGGTTGAGCCATCATCGCAAAGAATTTTGTCAGCTATTTGAACGCATTTCTTTCTCATCAACAATATCACAGATTGCGTATCCGGCAAACCAACAGAAATAAACTATACTACACAGCCTATTATGTTTTCTCATGTTCGCAAATGTAATTTCCATAACTTCTCCTAAATTAACAAGAAATTAATGAGTCAGTGCCTTTGAACTACGATCTTATTTAGGTAAAAGTGCTAAATTTCTGGGTTTGCATTATCAGTAGGATGTCTCTTCCTCCAGTCTCTCAGAGCACAAAATCATAGGCATTCTCCTCAGAAATTTCATTGATTTAATTTAAATGGATAGTGAAACAAAAGCGGTATGACCTTAGTTTTCAAAGTGTATGGCTGCCTCCCAGAGGGCTGTGAACTCAGAAAGCAAACCCAACATAATCAGTATCAGCTATTGTTGGATGTAAAAGTATTCAGAATATAAATAAATAAGTAACATAAAATTATATTTGAATTCTACTTATAGAAAATCTTTCATTGCTCATGTGAATTGCATTTTTGATACGGCTATGCTAGTTTGAAAGCGTTTGATCTTATCTGATCTCAGAAGTTGAGCAGACTCTGGCCTGGTTAGCACTTGGATGGGAGACTGCAATTGGTATTCCCAGGCAGTAGAAGAGAGTTTGGGGTAGTATCCCTTTCTCTGACCATGAGGTCCAGTCCATGTCCCAACTGTTCCAAGAGTGCATAATAAGTTCTCTGAACAGGTTGATTAATAAATAAGTTAAAAAGCATTGAATCTACTGGTGTTCATCTGTGCTTATAATTGAAGTATAGTATATTGGTACATTGAATATTTGATACATGAAGTAAAACAGGGCTGTTGGTCATAGGATTTTTTTACTGTTTTCATCATAGGTTGCAAATTTTATCAGGATGCTTTTATAGAAATTCATGAAGGCATTCCATGAGACCATTATTCATTCTTATCCCTGTTGATGCTACCTTTTTGGTCTTTCAAAGGTCATTCCTCTTCTACAAGAGAATGTTTGGAGAAATGATCTATGTATAACTATTGCATGAAGGACTCAAAGAAAGGGAAATAACAATTGAGACTTTGTATCAGGATGAGATGAAAATGTTGTATTGCCTAAACAAACTAAGTTATTATCTTATTCCATTCATTTTCAACCTTTGTCAGGAACTCTACAGACTTCTGTACTCATTATTGAGTCAACAGTTTCAGGACTTGAGGCACTTTCTCCCATGTCCTTACCCCAACCCCCACACACTAGGCTTTGTTATCACATGGTATGCTATTATACACTACTCATTGTTAACCAAGTCAAAAATCACAACACCAGGTTATACTCCAACAGGTTTAATTGGAAGCACGAGCTTTTGGAGTGCTGCTCCTTCATCAGGTGTGTGGTTCCACCTGATGAAGGAGCAGTGCTCCAAAAGCTAGTGCTTCGAGTTAAACCATTGGACTATAACGTGGTGTTGTGATTTTTAACTCCGTACACCCCAGTCCAACACCAGCATCTCCAAAACTTTGTCAACCACCAATTATCCCCATTAGTCTCTATTCATCTCCCTGGCTCATTGTTATCCACTCCTTTGTCTGTTCAGCTGCTCTTTTCTCTCTTTTGGGCTCTATCTGCACCTATTGTTTAGTCCTTACACTTTCTCCAACACTTCCTTCTGCTTAAAAAACAACTTTTCCAAGCAACTGTAAGTTCTGAGAAAGGGTCACTGGACCCGAGATGTTAACTCTGATTTCTCCCCAGTTGCTTTTCCAGCAATTTCTATCTTTGTTTCCTTTTCAATGATTGGAAAATGAAACAATTATTGGGTTCAGTGGGTGTGCATCAATTGCTGTGTAAAATTACCCCACTATTTGTAGACTTTCATCCTTGAACATTCAGTTGCCAATATGAACTACCTAATTTCTTCAACTGGAATACAATTCAAGGATTAGGGTGAAAGTAATTAAAAAGAGAAGGATAGAAATCCTCATATGTGTCTAGGGTTAATAAGATTAGGTCTAGGATTAGCTGGTTAAATTTATCAGGCAATTGTACAATCCATGAGAATATTGCTGTTTCCCTGTTAGAACCATGTGAGTAATGCAAAACTTTAACTCTGTTATTGGATTCACATGGGATGTATTCAAGCCCTTGGTAGCAGTTCTATTCCTCCAGACTGGATAACCATTCACTTGTAGCAAGATAGAGTGCCCACATTACCTACATATGCCACAATGATGTGGGAAATTTGGACATCAAAGGAAAAGTAGATAGGTAGGAAGATAAAATGTTTTTATAATCTCAAATGAGACCCAAACTCACCTGCAACCCACTTTAGATTACTGACAGTGTGGAAACAGGCCCTTCGGCCCAACAAGTCCACACCGACCTGCCGAAGCGCACCCACCCAGACCCATTCCCCTACATTTACCCCTGCACCTAACACTACGGGCAATTTTAGCATGGCCAATTCACCTAACCTGCACATTTTTGGACTGTGGGAGGAAACCGGAGCACCCGGAGGAAACCCACGCAGACATGGGGAGAATGTGCAAACTCCACACAGTCAGTCGCCTGAGGCGGGAATTGAACTCTGGTCTCTGGCACTGTGAGGCAGCAGTGCTAACCATTGTGCCACCGTGCCGCCCAGAAATAACACTTATTTCTGGAATGTTAGATAATGTGTAATCATTTTGCTCAAGGCAAGTCTGAGAGTGTTGAAAAACTGTCATATTCAACCTGAAATGTTAACTGTTTTGTTTTGTATAGATGCTGCCAGTTGTTTTGAGATTCGCAAGCATTTTCTTTTCTTATTTCAGATCTTCATCTGCTGTATTTTGTTTTCATTAGGCCCTTAGGAGGAATTTGAGCATTTTAAACATTTTAAGGAGATTATGTGGTTTCATTTCACCTAAAGCTTTAAAGGATACTGTGTTTTGGAAACCTGCAGAAGTCAAATGTGATGAGAAGAGCTTGATTCATGAGTTCAAATGGTTGTAAAGCATGGAAGCAGACCCTTCAGTCCAACTCATCCATGCTAACCCGATACTGCATGCATTATGTTTCAGAAGGGGTAGGATGACCTCCCTTAGGCAAATAAATTACCACCTCTCATAATGACTGATCCATTACCTTTTCACATTGGGCTGACAAACAGTCTCACAATGGAAATGTCCAAATTGATTTTGTGATGCTCATCATATCACCACTTCCTTGCCAGCCCACAGCTCAACCACGTGATGCCTCAGAGCATCCTTCAATGCCCAATCCCTACCAGAGTAATGCCAGACTTAGCTTAGCTCAAATCTGAGCTGTTTTCACAATTTAATTTCACAGCTATTGTCTCCTCATCAGCACATTATCCTGAAGCCAAAGTAATTTTGGTTAGTGAGCATTTCTGATCTTTATGCCAAAACTGCAGAGGCATAACTGCTTGGAATGTCTCAGTAACCTTGACATTTTAGATTTTCCAGTCTATTACTGATTATAATGTTAATTCATTATTAATTTCTTAATTGATGTGTTTTTGTTCAGTGTTTTGATACTTAAGCCCATCACAAGACTGACTCCTCTTCCAGATCAATTTAAATTCAAACCATTCCCTCACTATGACCATTTCAACCTTGTCGCAAATCCAACTCTCAGACCTTTTTGAATTTCACACAACAGCCTCGGAAAGCATTGCATGTAAACAAGCTCTACAATCTGAAGGAATACTTCATTTCATTTTTAAAATCCCACAAGTTTAACTTGCATTAATACTGTGCTGTTGGTGAAGTCCAGAAAGCAGGATTAACACTATTTTCTTTCTCAATGTGGTCGTGCAGAACTGCCTTCTCTTGCATCTACCAAAATCTTCAGGTCTTGCTGTAAATCAGTAGTTGAGATAGACAATCATTGAATCTTCCAGTTAGAGACATTTAAGCTCTTTTTCTTATATCCTACAGATCTGTGATACCACATTTGGGATTATCCACTCCCCTGGTTAGCTTATTCCTGATGAAGGGCTTTTGCCCGGAATGTGGATTTTCCTGCTTTTCTGATGCTGTCTGAACTGCTGTGCTTTTCCAGCACCACTCTAATCTAGACTCTGGTTTCCAGCATCTGCAGTCATTGTTTTTACCTGGTTAGCTTACTGCCCAAGATAATTTTTTACCGTAATTAAATTAATTAACAGTGGAGTTTATAACCCCTTAATTTTATTTGTAATTATTAATTTCTAAATTACTCACGTTTTGTCAAAGTCTTTCATTTTGCCCTCATTAAGAAGTTTGAGAGAATGCTAATGTCAAGAGAAAAAAAATTATACTCCTGAGAAGAAAATGCTAATTGATTGGTGAGTGGACTCTGGTTGGAAGGTTTACTCTAACGGTAGAGGCGTTGCCATGGAGAATGAACTAGTTCAGTGATGACTGTGTGAGATAGTTTGCCAAGCTTTCTTTAGATGTAAATCAGACAGGTTGATTCTGATTGGTGAAAGCATTGCCCTGAGGAACGATGCAGAGAATGGCTGTCACCTTTTATGTTCAGTTAAGAGTTGCAGTATGTGTACATTTTCTTTCTGTCTGCATAAGAAAACATAACCTCTACAAGACTAATTTACCCTAAGACATACAAACATTCGAAATATAAAGGAGATAGAAGGTGAAAAATTCTCAAACTGGAGAAACCACAGTCACATGTGAAAAAGGCCCAGTAGAGAAGGATCTCATTCATAAAATTTGGTATTTTTCCTCTTGTCAATACTAATCAACCTGACGTGCAACAATAAAGGCATTTGCTGTTTAATTTTAGGAAGGATGTTGTGAAACTTGAAAGGGATCCAAAAAGATTTACAAGGATGTTGCCAGGGTTGGAGGGTTTGAGCCAAAGGGAGAGGCTGAATAGGTTGGGGTTGTTTTCCCTGGAGCATCAGAGGCTAAGGGGTGACTTGATAGAGGTTTATAAAATCATAAGGAGCATGGATAGGGTAAATAGTCAAAGTCTTGTCCCCAGGGTGGGGGACCCCAGAACTAGAGGGCATAGGTTTAGGATGAGAGGGGGATGGTTTAAAAGGGACCTAAGAGACAACTTTTTCATGCAGAGCGTGGTGCATGTATGGAATGAGGAAATGGTGTAGGTTGGTACAATTGCAACATTTAAAAGGCATCTGGATGTTTGTATGAATAGAAAGGGTTTTAGAGGAATATGGCCCAAGTGCTGGTGAATGGGACTAGATTAGTTTAGCATATATGGTTGGCATGGATGAGTTGGACTGAGGGTCTGTTTCTGTGTTGTTCATCTGAGTCTATGACTCATAGAAACTAAATATTGTTTAAACGAAGAGCACTTCTTCTTAGAATACACTTCATGAAATTTCTGGGGAACCACAGATTGCACATACCTTCTTTAGCCACTTGTCACCATGTTTGCTTAGTTTGAGAGGTTGGCTTCTTCCAACACCCATGCTGAAAAGCACATCTTATTAGTAAAAGTCACCATTGTCCCAGAGGACCATGGGTTGCTCCCATTAAGGACTGTTGGTGTCTTGAATCTGAGGAGCCCCACACCTCTATCAAGTTTGAGAAGGTGACCCCTGCCTGGTGACATCAAACAGTTTAGGGGTTGAACCTGTCCTGTTCAAGTTACTCTGCATACAAACCAGCTGCTGGGCCAACTGAGCCCATACAACCACAGCAAGATCTCACTTATCTCTCCACGCTTCAGACTGTCTGCCTGTATTCCTGATGAAGGGCTTTTGCCCTAAATGTCGATTTTCCTGCTCCTCGAATGCTGCCTGAACTGCTGTGCTTTTCCAGCAACAATAATCCAGAACCTTGAAAGAAGAGTCAGAGCATCAAGAGCTAGCCTTCTCATAATTCACTTCAATTGGTCTGTTTTTTGAAGCCTCTGAAAGTTCTACAGAATGGAGTCATTCTCTGCCAGGATCCTCCTTGTAAAGTATTTGTAGATTTTTCTAATAGCTGTGATTTTTATAGTGCCTTAATGATGTAATGACATTTGCTTAAACTGGCCTTACTTGACATCCATCTTCCTTCATAACGCATTACAGAAAATCTGCTATGTTTTTTGAAAAAAGCTATTGTTAGTATTTTTTGTTTCCATTTAGTTTTATTAAATGGTTTACAACATTTTCCTCATCTCCTCCTTACAGATTTTAGTGTACAACCAAGTTTTTTCTATTCAGGTTCAGTTCAGGTCAAAGGAAATTCTGTTTCTGAACTAGTTCATACTATTGTTAGATCTGAAGATCTGTAGCTGTGTTTTGGTTCACAGCTGGCCAGGGGCATGTAAATCCACATATATAGTTAAAATTTTCACAATATCTTTATGTTCCATATACTTTTGCTGTTTTTTATTTTTATTTTCCACTTCTGTCTCCTGTGAGGATGCCTCAAAACACAAACACGGTCATTTGTATTGAGACAGTGTTCTCATTTATTTGTATCATATTGCCATTTTTGACTGAGCTGTTCATGTTCAGTTTAAAAGTCAAATTTAGTATGACCTGACTAAATTGTATCATTAACCATCTCGTCATCAAAAGCTCAGCAGGTGTTTATTCTGTAATGGAATGCGGAGTTGTTCTATGCTTCAATAGGAAATTAGCCAGCTCATATTTCATTCTGGATTTTGAACAAGCGCACACTTGTTTCTTGAGTGCTTCTTTGACTATCCTAATGGATTTGTCTGCTGTCATGTTTACCAGATACTAAGGAGTAGTGCAGGTTTGTTTAATCTCATTTTGCTTCATAAAGTCTTGGAATGAGCAGAATAAATTTATCGACTTATGCTGAAACAAGCTCTTCGGGAAATCAATGGCAAGCAAAACTAGACTGCAAATTTTCTATTGTCCATTCAGTACTGGTGTTTTTACCCACGTGCTTTACTTGAATACATTTTGAATGATTATCGATAAGTACCAAGAAAGTTTCTCTCAAATGTCTATATGAACTTGTTGAAATGTTTGAGTGGCCATGACCATGCTTTTAAGAGTTTTTGGCAGTTTACTTTTCCACACGGTACATTTGCAGATTAATTTTTTTATGCCTTCTTGGATGTTGTCATCGTTAGCATGACCGCATGATTTGCCACTCCTAATTGCCCTGGAGAAGACTGTCTTCTTCAATCGCTGCAAGCAATGAAGTATTAATGCAACCACAATGCTATTAGGTAGAGAAATCCAGTACTCCAATAATGAAGGAATGACCATATTGTTCCAAGTCAGTGTCCTAAAAGGTTTAGAAGGGATCTTTCAGATAGTGGTACATCTGCTGGCCTTGTCCTTCTAAATGGTGGAGGTTTCAGATATGGAACATGCTCAGGGGGCCTTGGTTAGTTATTGCAATGCATCTTGTAAATGGTCAAAACTGAATTGAGTGAGTGGTGAATGGGGTGCTAATTAAGTGGGATATTTCCCACTAGATGGTGTCAAGCTTCTTGAATGTTGTTGGAGTTGCACTCATCCAAGCAAGCAGAGAGTACTCCATCATACTCCTGAATAATTCCTTGTAAATGAGTGTTTGGGAGACAGGAGGAAAGCTAATTGCCGCTCATTTCCTAGTCTTTGCCCAGATCTATTTATCTGGTGGTCCATTCCAGTTTCCATTCCAGTTTCCGTTCAATGGTATTTCCCATAATGTTCAGAATGGGGAACTCAAGAATGGTAAAAATAAAGAGAAATTGTTGAATTCTCTGTTATTAGAGATGGTAATTACTTGGAATTTTTATGGCACAAATGCTACTTGCTATGTATTAACTCAAACATGGATGTTACCCAATCCAGTTTTCTATTAGAACATAGAACAATACAGCGCAGAACAGGCCCTTCAGCCCACGATGTTGCACCAACCTGTGAACTATTCTCAGCTCATCCCCCTGCACCATTCCCAGAATCATCCATGTGCCTATCTAAGGATTGTTTAAATCTCCCTAATGTGGCTGAGTTGACTACATTAGCAGGTATGGCATTCCACACCCTTACCACTCTCTGCGTAAAGAACCTGCCTCTAACATCTGTCTTAAATCTATCACCCCTCAATTTGTAGTTATACTTCCTCGTACAAGTTGACGTGATCATCCTAGGAAAGACTTTCACTGTCTACCCTATCTAATCCTCTGATCATCTTATAAGTCTTTATCAAATTCCCTCTTAGGCTTCTTTCCAATGCGAACAGACCCAAGTGTCTCAGCCTTTCCTCATAAGACCTGGGCATGGCATGATATTAGGCATGGTCTGCTCCTGTATATGTTCAGTGATAAATGGGGCTCAAAATTATGTAATCATCAGCCAACAGCCCAACTTCTGATCATATGGATGGAGGGAAGGTCATTGAAGTAGCTGAAGATGATTGGTCCTATGATACCACATTGATGAGCTACTGCAGTGAGGGTGTGATAATTCAACCACAAATTTTGTTTGTGCTAGGTATGGCTCCAACCAGTGAAGAGATTTTCCCCTATTTTCATTGTCTTCGGTTTTTTCCTTGAAGATTTATTTGGTCAAATGTGGCCTGGATGTCAATGGCTGTCACTCTCATCTTAACTCTGGTGTTCAGCTCTTTTATCCACGTTTGGACCAAAGCTGTAACATGGTCAAAAACTAAGTGGCCCTTGGAAATTAAACTGATCAACAATGAGCAGGCTATTCCTTTGCAAGTATCATTTGGTAGCACTGATGATAACTTCCACGATTTTCAGATTATTGAGAGTTGCCAGAGTGTTAGTTGTTTGTTTTGGATTTGTCGAGGACACACCTAGGTGATTTTTTTTTTTACATTGTTGGATTGATGCCAGTGTTGTAGCTGTGTTGGCTAGGGGAGTGGCTAGTTCTTGAGTATGTCTTCAGTGCTATTACTAGAAAATTCAGGACCTATAGCCTGTGCAGTATTCAGTGCCTTCAGCTATTCTCTGGTACCATGCGAAGTGAATCAAATTAGTTGAAGACTGTCATCTGGGATACTGCAGATCTTTGGAGGAGGCTAAGATAAATCATCCCTTTGGCATTTCTGGCTGCAAAAATACTTCAGCTTTGTCTCTTGCACCGGTGTATTGATGTCTCTCATCATTGAGGATGCCAACATTTGTGGATCCTTTACCTCTTGTTAGCTGTTTAATTGTCCATCACCATTCATAACTGGCAGGACTACAATGCTTCATTTGGTCATAGAATTGCTTAGTCCTGTTTACTGCTTGTTGCTTCACTGTTTGGCAGGCAGATAGCTCTGCTTTGAAGCTTTGCCAGGTTGACACTTCATTTATAGATCTGCTTGTGGAGCTCCTGGCATATTCTCCTGCTCCCTTGATTGAACCAAGATTGATTATCTGCAAATATGATAACAAGAGTGGGGGATATAATGGAAAATAGTGTTATAAATTGTGGTTATATACAACTCTGCTGCCGATAATGATGACTCACAGTACCTTATGGAGGTCCCGATTTGAGTTGCTGGGTGTGTTCAAATTTTGTCCCATTTAGCATGATGGTAGTGCCACACAACACATTGAGGTTATTTTAATATGAAAGTGGGATTTCCTGTCCACAAGGACTATGCGGTTGTCATTCATACCAATACTGTTTTACGAGAATGCATTTGTGACATGAAGATTGAGCACAAGATTAAATAGATATTTGATTTGATTGATTTTGATTTGATTCACTCATGAAATGTGTGTATCACTTGCTGGGCCAGCCTTTAATGCCATAGGAATATAGGATTTAGGAGCTAGAGTAGGCAATACAGCCCTTCAAGCCCATTCCACCACTTAACATGATCATGGCTGATCTTATCCTGGTCTCAACTCCACTTTTTCCTGCCTACTCCCCATAAGCCTTTTGATCCCACTTTTCATCAGAAACATATTTATTTCTTGATTCTGATGATTAATTCTGCCTCCGCTGCACTTTGACAGTGAGTTCCACAGGGGTTGACAACCCTCTGAGCGAAGTAGTTTTTCCTCACTTCAGTTTTGAATCTACCTCCTCTCACTCTATATGCCCTATCTAGACTATCCCACAAGGCAGAACTTCTGTTCAATGTCCATCTTCTCAATCCCCTTTAGCATTTTATATAATTCAATCATATGCCCCCTTATTCTTCTGAACTTGAAGCCCAAGCTATTCAACCGCACCTCATATGACAGTCCTCTTATCTGTGGAATCAACCTGGTGACCCTCCTCTGAACTACCTCCAGTCCACCATAATCTTTAAGTATGGAGAGCAAAACCGGACACAATACTCCAGGTGCGGTCTCACCCATGCCTTATATAATGTAGCAATACTTCACAATAATTATAACATCATTTTTCATTGCTAGTTGCCTATGCAAAGGTGGCGGTGATCTGTTTTCTTGTACCAATGTAGTCCCTGCGTTGCAGTAGGCCCACAATGCTCTTGGGGAAGTAATTCCAGAATTTTGGCTCAGCGACCATGAAGGGTCAACAATATTTTTCCAAGTCAGGATGGGAATGGCTTGAGGGGAGCTAACAGGTCGCGGTGTTCCCATATATTTGTTGCCCTTGTTCTTCTAGATTGAAATATCCATGGATTTGGAAAATGTTGTCTAAGGATCTTTGGTGAATTTCTGACGTGTATTTAGCTTGCAATAACCAGTTGCTACTGAGCGTTGGTGGAGGGAATGTTTGCTTGTGGATGTGTTGCTAATTAAGTGGACAGCTTTGTACTGGATGGTGTCAAGTTTATTAAGTTGAAACTGCACTCATCCAGACAATGGGGACCATTCCATCACACTCCTAACTTGTGCTTAAAGATAGTAGACAGGCTTTTGGGAGTCAGGAAGTGTTACTTGCCAAAGTATTCCTAGCCTCTGACCCAATCTTATTTAGACCTGACAAATCAACACACTTCTGCCTATGTAATTCACAGTAACTATTCCTGTGTGCTCAGTGTGAAGTTCTTCCTTAATCACCAGTACTTTCATTTTCTGATCCCACTTGAGATGCAGTCCTGATCATAGAACAACTCATTGTGAAGATTGTGGACTGACTTCAGTTCCACATCAGTATATTGTTCAAATGTTGTTCTTCCATTCACTGATTGTTACAGACAATTAATAAGACTGAGCCTTTGAGTTTCAACTACAATCTCATTCACAGTGGCTAGAATGTCCTATCTTCTCTGTGTTGTGAAGATTGTACATTCACAGGCTTTGCTGAAGCCTTCCGTAGCAAAAGTATTTTCTTTTGGACTCTCAAATTTAATTTGTGTGGGAGAAATTCAGCCAACACAACATCCTTGATACTGCCATCATCTGTATTGTAGATTTTGATCCCACAATAACTTCTAGGGTTTTATGCTTTGTTCTTGATATAAGGTTTCTATCAACAAAACATGCGAAACGTTTTGATTCCAAAGATGCTTTCAAGTGCTTTCATTACTATCTGTGCATTGTTATATTCACTGTTGGTCAATGTACATAATGCAAATGTTTTGGGCTTCTCTTGTCAATCATCCATGACATGACTGATCACTGATCATTGCAAGTTAGCTTCAGATAACAATTTGTTTCATAACAAATTTGTAGAGTATACTCTTTCATGTATCATAACTTTTTGGTTTAGAGCACTCCCAGTTCACATATTTCTCAACAAGTTGAAACCTCAGATAGAAATTGAGAATTTGCTTGGATTATGCCTCAGCAAAATTTATGTTCAGGTTCACATTTTAGCTTTGGGGCATCGATTGGAATCTTGTTCTGTTGTTTCACTTACTCTAGCCCCATTTTGTTAATTTTCAAACTAATGCATAATATCTCAGCTTGCAAGTATGGCATTGCATCATTTATTATGGCAAAATGCTATTGCATTATTCAGTCATTAGAATGAATCAAAGACATTGCATTTTAAGTAGAGATCCTTCTATGAGGACTAACCTCCTGCCCACTCAGGTATGCTTGAGAAACTTCGAAGTAGCAGTTTGCTCATTTTCATTGTTGAGTTAAATGACATTTTCATTGACAAATGAATTCATGAGCTTCTGCAACTCAGACAAATCTCACCTCTATGGGATCAAACTTGAAAGTACAACTCATTTTGCTCTTAAATTAGAATTAGAATCCCTACAGTGTGGAAACGGGCACTTCGGCCCAACAAGTCTACACTGACCCTCCGAAGAGTAACCCACCCAGACCCATTTCCCTCTGACTAATGCACCTAACACTATGCGCAATTTAGAATGGCCAATTCACCTGACCTGCACATCTCCGGAGCACTCAGAGGAAACCCACGCAGAGAATGTGCAAACTCCACACAGACAGTCGCCCAAGGCTGGAATCGAACCTGGGTCCTTGGCACTGAGTCATTGCATGAGATACAGAAGAGGAAAAAAAAATGGAATTTTCTGTTTCAAGTCACTTAGTGGATTTTCACAGATGTTGAGTTTGTGAACTTCTGTAATCGCAAGTCTGATACTAATGAAGGGAAGATGAATTTGTAACCAAGCCAGAGAGATCCACTTTTCAGGATTTTGCTGTGGCTTCAGAATATTTATTTTCTGTACTTTCAAAGTAGATGAATTGCTCAACTTCATCTCATCAGTCAGTAATGAGAGGAAGTGATCAATTAGGGACTAACCTTCTGCGAACTAAAAAATATGCTATCAGCAAGAAACAAATCTTAATTTAAGAGTGAACATTATTTCTTGAAGTTGAATTACAAAAGGAATAGGACTTATCACTTGTTTATTTCAGTGCAGCACATCATACTTCATTTCGGTCAACAATGCACGGAATTCCATTTCAAAACATGAATATCTGTAGTCAAGAAGCTGTTTGGTCAATATAGTTGAAGTTTATATAATCATTCATTGTGATTGTTTCAAAAAAGGAAAAGGTACCACAATGTATCTAAGCTTAGCGGCCTAGAAATTGGTTTGTTGAATGCAAGAGTTAAGATTCTGAATGTTCTAGCTTTTCAGATCAGCAAACTGTCTGGATGATTGGAAGGTTAGCCGAAATGGCTCCTGCTCTCCTTTCTACTGCTAAACTTTACCAGTGATCCCTGTGCATGGCAGGAGTGACAGATTGGCAGTACAGTTGGCAGAGCAGTGAAGGTAGTCTGGTTTGTCTGAAATGCAGGCTGTATCTTAAAGGGAACCTGCACATAATATGACAAAGTAAATTACAAAATACCAGGCCAAAAGCAAGATCCGTAATGATAGATGTAGCATGAAAGGCATTAGGAATACAGGTGGGTCGAGATACTATTTGTCAGTGGGCACAGTTGTCCACCAGGTTTCACATTCAGAAGGTATGGGACCCAGTGACCAGAAAGTTCACCTTTCGCATTCTGAACCCCTAGAAGCTGGCAAAAAATATTTGGAATGTGTCTCATTAGGACTAAGCTATATCAAAACCTTCCAATGAATTCAGCAGATTAAATGATGTCTTCTTTCCTGGCAGAATGCTACACTGACCACAGAGGAAATGGCTGGCCATGGAGGAAACACCAGGAATGGCACAGGGTTTTTAACAATCTTACACAAGGCAATTTTTCATCCCATGTTTCCTGATATAGCTTGTAGGCTTTACTATTTTTTTTTAATGAATCTTACCTTTTTTAAAATCTGGGAGCCAGCAACAGCAATTTTAAAGTTTTATCTATGGAAGAGCCATAAATCAGGAAACATCACACAATCAGCTTAAATCTGCTCACATGCACAAAAAGTTCAACGCAAACTATTGAAAACCTTTGCTGTGGTAATGTTTTCCTGTATAAAAATGTATTGTTTCAATCTGCTTGTATATATTGCATGTTTTTTTTTCACTTAAGTTTATGTATTTTGGTTGAATTCATGTGTTTTGCAAGTTTTGGTTTCCTTAGATTGGTATTCAAGGAAAATGCTGGTGAGTATTACAACAGATGGTTGATTTTCTGGGAAGTTTAATGGACCTAAGTAATAGTAGAAAATGATGGAAATGTTGGAAGAGGATAAAACTGTACGTCAAGATGACTCAAACACAAGGGGACTTTAAGTAGTAGTCAGTGGAACTGGTCAAGTCCAAATTCAATTATTTTAGATCATAAGAATTGATTTTTTGTTTGATCATGAATGTTGATTTCATTGTTTCCAATGTAATTTGCATTTCATCTATACATGTTTTTGTGTTCTGTTACTGTACCCTTTTACCTTGCATTTTTAGCTCTTTGTCTTTTGCTCTCTTCACTGTATTGATCTTTCCTCTTGTTATTTCCCCGTTTGCATTTTTTTTTTGCATCAATAGCATCCATACTTGCACAAACTTGTTTGATCTCTTAACTTTTTTGGCTGAGATTTTCAGAGATGGGTCTCCATTGACCTCTTTTTTTAAAAAAGAGGGGCTTGGAGGGCCAAAGGGCCTGTTTCTGTGCTGTAATTTTCTTTGTTCTTTGTACGGTATGGGCTTCGGCTCAATCCTCATTGAGGCAAGCATGGAGATCCTGTAAGCCTGATTGTAGTGTTTGCCCATTGTGAGGCAGATAACCCCAACATCACTCCAAACTCAGAACAGGCTCATATGCCCCTAACTGAGCACAAACCTGGTTGCCTTGTGGGGAAAAGCTCAGATGAAAAAAAAACACTATTGGAATATCAGGTGACAGGCTTCGCATTTTCACAGTTATACTGTATCTCAAAGGAAATGGAAATCTGCTTTTTGAGAAGCAAGCAAACAAAGAACCTTCTATTATAGGTTTGAAGGTGGACTGCTTTATGCCAACAACCAGACCCAATGCTGGCAAGAGTTCAGTTTCTGTTTAAAAGGAAAGTGAGAACTTATTGGTGTTTTAAGAATAAGAGAATCATTGAGGTGGATCTTTTTGGTAAAAAATTAGATTTGGAAGAAATTACCTGAATAGCATGGTTGCTCAGTGGTTAGCACTGCTGCCTTACAGTGCCAGGGTTTTGGATTTGATTGCATCCTCGATGGACTGTCTTTGTGGAATGCACACAATATCCCTGTGTGTGCATGGATTTGCTCCAGTTTCTTCCCACAAACCAAAGATGTGCAGGTTAGGTGAGTTGGCCATGAGAAATGCAGGGTTAAGTGGATAGGGTATTGGAGAGGATCCGAGTAGGATGCTCTTTGGAGGGTCAGTGTGGACTTGATGGGCCAAATGGCCTGCTTCCATGCTGCAGGGATTCTATAAATTTCCAAAGAACTTTTGGAGGCTTTGCCACTACCACCTGATGAAGGAGCATCGCTCCGAAAGTTAGTGTGCTTCCAATTAAACCTGTTGGACTATAACCTGGTGTTGTGATTTTTAACTTTGTACACCCCGGCATCTCCAAATTTTGTCTTAATATGGTATGTATAACTGCATCCAATGGAGACCCACTATGGAACTAATACAGAAATGTCACAAATTTTAGTATTAGTGTGGCATATAGCAAAAAGTTTCTTTATAAACATTAGCTAATGGAAAAATATATTTTTGTCCAGTTTGATTCATTAACTGTCTCTTGTCAATGATTGACCCGTGTTGACTTTAGTATGTTCTAGTAAAAGTCTTGAGACACGAAATCTTGTCTTTCGGTTACTTCATTAATCACTTGAAAATGCATCAACTTTTAAAGTTATTAGTACCACAGGGATTATAACACCAATCAAGTATTGTATCCAATACCCCACTGAGAAGCCATATTGTGCTGGCACCAATATTCTACTATGGCACCATTATTTCACTGTGTGTAGAGGCCATCAACTCAAACAAGGCTGACTGCTGGCAGCAAGCTAAAGAGTAATCGGAGCTGTTGGAATGAAATGTTGCATCTTTGTGTTGCATTGGAATGCAGAGAGAGTTGCACTCCAAATCATGGTCCAATCAGTTTGAGTTTTTTTTTTAATATATTGCTTCTGTATGCGCAGCCCAGGCAGCCTTTGTATTGAAGCATTGTTATGCTCACCCACCTGCCTGGACAGTACCCACCTCTTATGGTGGAATTATTAGTATAGCATTTCCGCAGCACCTCTGGTTGTGTCTACAGTTTCCTGGTGACTGCCTGACCTCCTTTAAAAGGATTGAGTGTGGAAGCAGCCAACTAGGGGGCAATCAACTACAGCTTCTGGATAGTTGAAACAATGAATATATGGACAGGCTCATGATTCTCCTAAGTACCCAACATTAGGTCCTCAATACCCCGTGCTATTGATGATTATTGTTCTGGCAATAAATGTGAACATTGTGACAATTACAACATCATAAACTTTTTGATGCCATATATTACAGGAAATTGGCCTAGGAACCCTCCAATCACACGTGATGTATGTAGATTTTTCCAGCTTCCTCATTTTCCCCTGCCCCCACCTTTTATCTCAGTCCCAACCACCGGATTCAGCATCGCCCTCTTGACCTGCAATCTTCTTCCCGACCTCTCTGCCCCCACCCCCTCTCCGGCCTATCACCCTCACCCTCACCTCCTTCCACCTATTGTATTCCCAGCGCCCCTCCCCCTTCCCCCCTTCCTCTCCTTATCTCAGCCCACTTGGCACACCAGCCTCATTCCTGAAGAAGGGCTTATGCCTGAAACATCGATTCTCCTGCTCCTCGGATGCTGCCTGGCCTGCTGTGTTTTTCCAGCACCACATTTTTCAACTCTGGTCTCCAGCATCTGCAGTCCTCACTTTCTCCCATAAAATAAAGAAGCATGGAATTACAGTGAAATCATTGAACTTGGCACTGGGCTGCATCAAATAAGAAAGAGGATAGGAGTTATGTTTGAATGGGGATAGATATAACACTATCAACATTTGCCAATGACACCAAAGTGGATGCCTTAAAAAAAAAAAATCAAGAAGAGTTTAATTGGATGCAGAGAGATGAGATAAATTAAGAAATTGGTTTGAGAAATGGAATTGAAATTCAGTGAATACAAGTACAAAGTGATAACACAAGGGAAGGAGAATAAACATTAGAACTATAATTATTTGATTATCTGGAAGATATGTGCAGTAAATAATGTGAAATTGTAAGCGGACAGAGCATTGTAATTGCCTGTGGTAAATAAGACAAATAGGATCTTGGATTGTATGGCATATGGAATCGATTATAGATGTGCTACTGATCTTATAAAAGAAATTGGTTCATTCTGACAGAGAATCCTCATGTTTTTTCTGGTTACAACACACTGCAAAGAAACTATTGTGCCATTGGGAAAGAGTCTATCAAATACTTGAGCTACAAGGAGAGACTTGAGAGCTGTTTTACCAGTGCTAGCAAGGCAAGGTGGAAATCTTAAACAATCAAATCCCTCCAGGATAATGAAAACTAAGAGATGGGCAATAAATACTAGACTTGTCAATGATCCCCAAATCTCATGAACAAATAAAAAAAAAGTTGAACCCAGAGAAAGATTACCATGGCACTGTGGATGACATTTAAGGGACATAGGGTAAAGCTCAGAAAAGATCTGGATGGACAAACCAAGTTTCTCAGTTTCAAACAGTAACTGTTTAGAGTAGCAGACAATGATAGCTGATAGTACAATTCCTCCTTAAATTACAGATGTTGTTATTTAGTTTAAAAAGTTGAGATATCAGTATTGTATTGTTTATTTAAGTTTGCAATTTATGGGGTTTGTTAGATGAACTGAAATAGCCTTTTCTGGCCCTGTAGAATTTCTATGTTTATCATTTAAAATCACAGTCCTTTAAAGTTATACAATACATCATATCAAGTGTGAAGTTCACTTTACTTTGTGTCAAATCTGTGGTTTAAGGATGACCTTAGAAGTGAAGTGTGTTTCAGTAATGCAGGAATTGCTATTTCTTAGAGAAATCTGAATGTGAATCGTAGTTTAGACTAATCCTTGATCTTAATGTTTTTCCACATAGGTACCTGTCTGTCCTTGGCATGTAGGATTTATCATTTTTTCTCTGTATTAATGTTTTTCATCATTTTCTAAAATCGTTGTATTTGGTGTTCCTTTAGTTCAGTGACATCAATGCAGAGCAGTCCAAATTCATTCCTGATCCCTAGTCCAGAAAGAATTAGTTAATTTATGACAAGAAGGCTGTTTCCAATAGTATTCCAGAGGACATAGTACTATGCCCACTTATTTTTTGTAGTCAATACAGATGTTTTAGACTTGAATCTCTTAATGGTGTGATTAATAATTCCCTGCCTGATAGTATTGTGGGTAACCAGTAAGTAACTGCTTCTTAATGGCATTGTAGGTCTATCTTACAACAAATGGATTGTGACAGTTCAAGAAGGTAGCACACCACCATCCCCTTAAGAGCAATGCAGAATGGTCATTTAATATTGGCCCAACCAGTAATGCCTACATTCCATGTATGAATAATAACTACAAAAAATGGTTGTATGATTGATAATGAAGAAGCAAGCTGAAGAAACTAGAAAAATATTCAATGGACTGTTCAGGTAGGTAGAACAATGACAAATGAAGTCAATCTGGAGAAGTGTATCAAGAACAATGATGCAACACAGGAACAGGCCCTTCGGTCCACCAAGCCTGTACAGACACATGACACCCTGCTAAACTAAAATCCTTTTTGCCTCTAGATGGCCCATATCCCTCTATTCCCTGTCTATTCTTATATCTGTCAAGATGCCTCTTAAACATTACTACCCCATCCTCTGGCAGTGCATTCCAGACACTTATCATCCTCTGTGTAAACAAAACTTGCATTCATATCTTCTTTAAACTTTCCCCACCCCACCTTAAACCTTATGTCCCCCCTGTAATTAACATTTCTGCCCTAAAAAAATGATGCCAACTATAAATTCTAACTGTGCCTATCTGAATTATAAAAATCGCACAACACCAAGTTATAGTCCAACAGGTTTATTTGGAAGCATTAGGTTTCAGAGTGCTACTCCTTCAGCAGGTCACTGTGGAACAGGATCATAAGTCACTGAATTTATAGCAAAAGATTAGTGTCATGCAATTGAAATGGTATATTGAACAAACCTAGATTGCTGTTAATCTTTCATCTTTTAGAATGGGTTGCAAGTTTCAGTTCATTAATATCCCAGAACTGGAATTTACATATTAATGAACTGAAACCTGCAACCCATTCTAAAAGATGAAAGACTTAACAGCAATCTAGGTTTATTCAATATTGCATTTCAGTTGCATGACTGTAATCTTTTGCTATAAATTCAGTGTCTTATAATCCTGCTCCACAGCTACCTGATGAAGGAACAGCACTCTGAAACCGAGTGCTTCCAAATAAACCTGTTGGACTATAACCTTGTGTTGTGATTTTTTTTAAACTTTGTCCACCCCAGTCCAACACCAGCTCCTCCACATCGTGGCTATCATAATTTTGTAAACTTGTATCAAGTCATCTCAAGGGAAATCAAACCAAGTTTGTCCAATCTGTGCTCATAGCTAATATCCTCCAAACCAGATAATATCCTGGTAACCTTTCCTGGAGCCTCTTCAAAACTCCCACTCATTTCTGGTAGTTTGACAAACCGAACTGTAGCAATGTTTTATGTGATCTCACTAAAATTTGATACAGCTGCAACATGACTTGCCAATTTTTATAGTCTATGCCCCAACCAATGACAACAAGCATCCCATATGTCGTCTTGACCATCTTAAGGTGAGGTCTTTGAGGAAGCCTAACAAGGAAGGGGACTAATCGATAAATGAAAGGATACTAAGAAATGGAATGAAATATAGAGACTTTGTGCTTGTTGCCAATTCCATGATGGTGTTTGAATAGATAGATAAAGGTATCGAGAAAGCACATGTTTATTAGTTGTGGTTTAGAATATTAAAATAGGTTATGTTGAAAATTATAAATACCAGTTGAGCCACAGCTGAGGTATTGCATAATGTAATTGGACCATAGAGTCATACAGTATGGAAACAGGCCCTTCAGCCCAACATGTCCATGCTGACTGGGTTTGCTAAACCAAACTAGTTTGGCCTCTAAACCATTCCTCTCCATGTACCTCTCAGAATGTCATTTAAATATGGCTCTACCATGTCCTCTGGTAGCTTGTTCCATATATACAGCATCCTCTGTGGGGGAAAAAAAGTTGCTCCTTTGTTTCCTTTTAAATATTTACCCTCTTATCTTAAACCTATACTCTCTAGATTTGAACTCCTCTACCCTGTGGAAATGACCTTGAGTATTCACCTTATCTATGCCCCTCATGATTTTATAATGCCTCCTCTCAGCCTCCTAAGCTCTAGGGAAATAAGTCCCAACCTAGCCAGCCTTTCCTGAAGCCCTGTAGTCCTGGTAACTGAACTACAGCAAAGCTGTGATTGCAGTGGAAACATTATAAATGTCCTTTGTATTGATATTGCCTGGGCAGGAGAATTTGAGAAATGAGGAAATATTAGATAAGTGAAGTTGTTTTGTTTTTAACAGAAGGCTGACGGGACATCGTATTAAATGATTAGAGGTTGACAAAGTGGATGTGAAGGCTCTATTTCTGTGTTTCAGGGGGTCTGCAACCAGTTGGCATAGATTTTGGGTAAGGTGTACGAGGTTTAGAGGGGATTGGAGGGAAGCTTGTTTCATCTAGGGGGTAGTGAGGATTTGTAACTCACTGGTTGCACAGAAGCAGAAACCCACTTAAAATGTAAATATTATTTGTATGTCCACTTGATGTGCTTTGGATTAGAAGCATCGAGATCTGGAATATGGGAAAAGTCAAGATGTTTCTTTCTCTGGTATGGACAGAATGGATGATAGCCTCCTTTTTATAGTGTAATTATTTTTTTTTAAATTCTACAACTGATTTTCAACATGAACAAGAATGCCTTCCATCCACTGAAAAGAGAGACTAGAAAAGGAAACCTGAAGGTGTTTCAAAACCTACACTTCTGATTTTGTCATCAAGACATATTGCCAAGGAAAGATAAGAGTATTTTGCTCTGCAAATAACCCATACTACAGATATAGAACCCTTCTCTTGTATTGAGCATAAGAAGTGGGGAAATAGTCAAATCCTTGGCATGCTTCTCCTCAAGTGAACACAAACATTATCCCTAAAATTAATGTAGGTTTTAAAAGCCAAAAGATTTTCTGCAAAAAAAATTGCTCAGACAAATAATTTAATAATGTAATTACCATATTTCAGAGAAAAAATAAGTCTTGCGAAATTTATAGACTAAATTAATCCTTAATTTATCTGAATTTATGCATTAATTTTAAGTAGTTTTCTTTGTAATGAAGTGAAATATCTTTACTTATTTTCACATGAAGTAGAATTTAGTTGATTCTAAGTAAACTCAAATGTGTATTTCCAGGCTCTCAAACTGATCTTTTTTTCTTCTTGAACAAGCCATTAGTCAGTAACCGATAATAAGTTTGACTTAATCAGATGTAACTTTTGTCTGTCATAATCCCAATTGCTGGTAGCTTAATATAGTAATATAGTTGTAACAAATGTTCCTGCATATTTTACTTTGGTATAATTTACAGATTGATCACAGTTGAGCATAGCTAAAAGACTTTTTAAATGAAAAGCTCCCTATTTAGGTACACCAGTACACTGCAAATTATTTAGACTGTAAAACAAAGGCAAATGGTGAATCAATTGTATTTGTTTACAAAATTCAATAACATTCCTTTTAAAGTTTCTAAATTTATTTTGAAACGCAGGCTTTCAATACACTCTAATGTATTGCCAGTAGTTGCTAGCTAATTACAAATAAGCAATCCATTAATAAGAAGTTGTTGATAAGTGAAATGTTTGAGCATTGGAAATGTATTACTTTTTCCATAATTGCGAGTTGTATTATTTGCATTAGGACTGAGCTGTAAATACAGTGAACTTTATTCAAAACTCTGAATATTATTTAGCTTTTTTAAACCAAACTCTAATCATTTCATAAGACTTATTTTGGAATTTCATAATCATCAAAATGAAGAATATTTGCACTGAGGATAGAATAGTTTATCATAAAGCTTTGCAGAACAAATTTAGCCTGACATCAGTCATTGGGAAAATGTTATGGTCCATTACAAAGGATGAAATAGCATAGCATTTAGAAATACATAATATAATCAAACTGTGAGAGAATTTCTTTATGAAGTGGAAATTATGCCTGAAAAACTTGAATTCTTTGAAGAGATAACAAGCATAGCAGGATAAGGGAAACCAGTAGATGGAATACATTTGAATTTCGGAAAGGATTTTGATACGGTAGCACAGTTCAGATATTTAATATGATAAGAGTTATGCTATTTTATATTAGCATGAGTAGAGGATTGACTAGTTAATAGAAGACAGAACATTCAGATAACAATGGCATTTTCAGGAAGGCAACATGTAACTAGTGGTGCACTGCAGAGAAAAGTATTAGGGCCACAATTATTTACAATATATATTAATGACTTGGGTAAGTAAAGTTAATGTACTGTAGCCAAGTTTGCAAATGACCTAAAAAAAAAAAAGGTGAGAAGGTAAATGGGAAGGATAACACAAGAGTTTAGAGAGGATATAAACAGGTAGACAGAGTGGGCAAAATCTTGGCAGATAAAACATGATATTAGCTACTTTAGTGGGAAGAGTAGACGAGCTGTGTATTATTTAACTGGAGAAAGACTATTGAAAGGTGCAGAACAGTGGGATTTGGGGAT
This sequence comes from Chiloscyllium plagiosum, assembly GCF_004010195.1. Lineage (NCBI taxonomy): Eukaryota > Metazoa > Chordata > Chondrichthyes > Orectolobiformes > Hemiscylliidae > Chiloscyllium > Chiloscyllium plagiosum. Next base: position 70,109,472 of record NC_057716.1, on the reverse strand, counting down.
CCTCGAGCATGAATCGCAAAAAGCTAATGTATGATTTTAGCAAGTAATAGGGAAGCAAATTGGATATTGGTCTTTATTTCAAAAGAAATTGAATACTTTAAAAAAAGCCTTCTAAGCCTGTATACCAGTTATAGCACACTTAGAATACTTCTATAGAATAGAATACTCAAACAGTTTTGGTCCCCTTCTCTCAGGAAATATATACTGTCATTGGAGGCAGTTCAGAAATGATTCACTCAGGCAGTTTCTGATGTGAAGTTGTGTTTTTTGGGCTTGTACTCATTGGTGTGTAGAAGAAGAAATTTATGAACACGAGGTTCCACGTGGGCTTGACAGAATAGATGCTGAGAAATTGTTTCCCCTTGTGGATTCCAGAACCAGAGAGCATGATCTAAGAATAGGGGGTCAGCCATTCAAGACAAATATTAGAAAAATATTTCTACTCTCCGAGGGTAATGATTCTGTGGAAATCTTTATTGCAGATGGTGTAGAGACTCGGCCATTAAGTATATCCAAGGCTGAAGTAGACAGCGTGGTATTTGTAATGATGTCAGCCAGGTGGGCCTATTAGAATACAAGTCCCCTGATTGGGACTGTTAACCTGGTACAATCAAGGTGTTCCAGCTGACAGGTATAAACAGGAGAGTTCTACCGCAGAAAAAAAGAGAAAAAAAAATAAACAGGAGAGTCAGAGATTCTGTCCACTTAGAGCTGGCTCTGAAGTAGTTGGACCAGTGTCATATACTATGCATGTGTAAATAAAGGTGACTTGAGGATGGGATATTGGCCACTGTAGAGTTATTTCAGTGGCAACGAGAGAAAAAAAATACACTCGCAAGTCATCTTTGAGTTGGGGTAAGCATTTCTGGCATCATGCTGTAATTTGGGAAGCTCGACTCACTCAATCCTGCTGTCGAAGATGGGGCCCAGTATGTAGAAAGACTCTGCTAATATTTCCAGGCAAGTGACATTGGGACAGATGAAAAGCAATGAGTTATTCTGATGGGCTTGTGAACAAGCAACTTTTTCGGATTTAGGAGCCTAAAATTTCCGGAGGCATCAGAAACTACAACTTTTTAAAGAGTTGACAGATTTAGATTAGATTCCCTACAGTGTGGAAACAGGTCCTTCGGCGCAACAAGTCCACACCGACCCCCCGAGGAGTAACCCACCCAGTCCCATTTCCCTCTGACTGATGCACCTAACACTATGGGCAATTCACCATGGCCAATTCACCTGACCAACAATCTTTGGACTGTTGGAGGAAACCAGAGCACCTGGAGGAAACCCACGCAGACACAAGGAGAATGTGCAAACTCCACACAGACTCTTGCCCAAGGCTACAATCAAATCTGGGACCCTGGTGCTATGAGGCAATAGTGTTAACCACTGAGCTACCATGTCACCTGTAGTATTCCTTTCGTCAAGGAATATTACAATCCTGAGACTCCCCTTACTCTGAGATGCTATTGGTTTTATTTGGATGTTCGAAAAGCAGGGAAATCCACGTCGGGATTTTTGTCAAGATTAAGACGACTGGCAGAGGCACGTGACTTTAGTTTAATCACTAATAAGATGCTGAGGAACCATTTGGCTTGTGGAATTAATGCAATCATGCAAAAGCAGCCCACTGGCTGAAGCCCAACTGGACATCAAATAGGCACTGCAACTGGCTTTGCCATATTATTTGCAGGGTATTCCGATGGAAGTGGACACCCTCACCAGTTCAAGTGAGCTTGGGGAGCACCATCTAAGTGATGGCAATTGTATAGCCTCACTCAGGACAAACCCTGAACAGAGGGACTCTGGGTCAGCCCATAGCAAAACCCCAAAACAAAGCCAAGCCTTGGACAAATGATTAATGTTTTCATCAGGATCCTGGCAAGCAAGCTGTTGTAGTTGTTGCTGGTATGCAGACCCAAAACAATAAGAGTCCCACTGGATCTATATTCATTGAGAACTCAGGCTAGTATCCAGGGGAGTGCACACCTGAGAAAGATCACCTACATCTGATTTAGAACAGTTAAATTGCTTAGTGACATCCAAATCAGGCAAAATAAATGTCTGATTAAATGGTCACTTTCTATTGGAGGTTGGTATCAGCACTGCTATATTGGTGATTATAGAATGGATCTTCAACAAAAATTACTGCCAGCAGCTTCCCATATTCATGGGAATGGTCAGGTAGAGCCTGGATTCGGATACACTTTGACTCCTGCCAGCCCTTTCTTGGGCTCAACATTCTTAGTTATTGTGTACACCCACTCAATCTAGTTACACATGAATAGATGTCATTTGTCAAACATGGGGATGATTATAGCATCTTTTTGCAATACATGGGTTCCCAGAAGTGTTGGTCACAGACATTGGTCCATCACTTACAAGCAGGGAATTTGAGACCCACTCAATCTAGTTACACATGAATAGATGTCATTTGTCAAACAAGAGACCCGGGTTCAATTCCCGCCTCAGGCGACTGACTGTGTGGAGTTTGCACGTTCTCCCCGGGTTTCCTCCGGGTGCTCCGGTTTCCTCCCACAGTCCAAAGATATGCAGGGTCAGGTGAATTGCCATACTATAATTGCCCGTAGTGTTAGGTAAGGGGTAAATGTAGGGGTATGGGTGGGTTTTGCTTCGGCAGGTCTCGGTGTGGACTTGTTGGGCTGAAGGGCCTGTTTCCACACTGTAATCTAATCTAATCTAATTATAGCATCTTTTTGCAATACATGGGTTCCCAGAAGTGTTGGTCACAGACATTGGTCCATCACTTACAAGCAGGGAATTTGAGTTGAATTGCATTCGGCACAAAAGGAAAGTTCCATACCATCTGTCATCCAATGGACTGCCAAGAAGCGCAGTACAAGAAAGGCTTAAAGAAACAGCATGAGGCTTCACTCTACCAAACTGTCCCAGTTTCTATTTGATGATTGGACCAGCCCTCATGCAATTACAGGATACCTCCAGCAGAGTTGCACCAGATTAAATCTGACTTTCCAGGACCGGCAGTGGCGGGGGGGGAGGTGAAATGGCATCAGAAACGTCAATACCAGACACAATACCCCTGTAAGTGAGAGAGTGTTTACTTTAGGGGATGAAATTTGGTGCTGAAACCACAGAAATTGCACTGCGTGGGTTAGAGGCATTGTCAATGCAAAGTCAGATCCCATGATGTAGAAAGTTTGGGTTGGTGAGGCAGTCTTGAACATGCATGTGAACCACATGAAAGCTGTAAACTCCCACATGGGGCAGGAACAAAGCAGACCCAGCTCCTCAGAATACCTGGAAAGGCTATCGGAATCCATGGATCCTCCCCCTCCTTCCAGGTTGAAAGCAAGATTGGAATCTCAGACACGATGGATGTCACCATCCCATCGGATTTGCTGCCTGAAAAAGTTGAGTTTCTTCCAGGATGCTCTGGGCACAAAAGGTGGAATACGCACTGGACACACTGCCTGTATCTAAGGCTGAGTTAGAGGATCTGGACCTGGTGTGGAAAAGCCCCATGAGAGGCTACAAGAGAAAGAGCAGGCCTATGACCTAGACTTGGGGGTGAGGGATCTGGCGATTGTCATGAGATCAGCCAGATGGAACTGATAGAATATGTGTTCTCTGGTTCAGTTTAACAGCCTCAATCAGGGAGTCCTGGCTGACTGATATTGTTAGGATTGTACTACAGAACCCTCCAACAGTCAGCAGGAAATTGAGAAACAAATTTGTAAGGAGATCTGAATTATTTGTAAGAATAATAGGGTAGTTATGGTTGGAGATTTTAACTTTTCAACATAAACTGAGGCTGCTGTTGTGTTAAAGGCTTGGATGGAGAGAAAGTAGTGACATATGTACAAGAAGATTTTCTGATTTCAATATGCAGAAATCCTACTATAGAAGGTGCAAATTCTCTAGTGAATTCTCAGAGTATAAAGGCAGTAGTAGTAGACTTAAGACGGAAATTAGGAAGGCAAAAAGGGGACATGAGATCGCTTTGGCAAATAGGGTTAAGGAGAATTCAATGGGGTCCTGCAAATACATTTAAGGACAGAAGGGTAACTCGGGAGAGAATATGGCCCTTTAAAGATTAGCAAGGTAGCCTATGGATGGAACCGCAGGAAAAGGGGGAGATCCTAAATGTGTATTTTGCATCAATGTTTACTGTGGAGAAGGATCTGGAAGATATAGAATGTGGGTAAATAAATATCAACCTCTTGAAAAATGTCCTTTCACAAAGGAGGAATTGCTGGATGTCTTAATGCGTAAAAGTGGATAAATCCCATAGGATCTGATCGGGTGCACCTAGAACTCTGTGGGAAACTAGGGAAGTGATTGCTGGGCTGCTTGCTGAGATAATTGCATCATTGATCATCACAGGCGAGATGTTGGAAGACTGGAGATTGGGTAACATGGTGCCACTGTTTAAGAAAGGTGGTAAAGATAAGCCAGGGAACTGCAGAATGGTGAGTCTGACATCAGTGTTGGGTAAGTTGTTGGAGGGATTCCTGAGGGCCAGGGTTTACATGCATTTGGAAAGGCAAGGATTGATTAGGGATAGTCAACATGGCTGTGCGTGTGTATGGGAAATCGTGTCTCACTAACTTAAATTCAGCCGCATTTAGAATACTGTGTATAGTTCTGGTCGCCACATCCACAAAAGGGTGTGGACGCTTGAGAGGGTGCAGAGAAGGCTTACGAGGATGTCGCCTGGTATAGAAGGTGCTAGCTATGAAGAGAGGTTGAGTCGGTTAGGTTTGTTTTCATTAGAAAAAAGGAGATTGAGGGGGACTTGATTGAGGTTTACAAAATCATGAGTACAGACAGGGTAGATAGAGATAAGCTTTTTCCCAGGGTGAAGGATTCAATAACGAGAGGTGAAATGTTTAAGGGGGATATATGCAGCCAGTACTTTACACAGAAGGTGGTGTGTGTCTGGAATGCATTGCCAGCAGAGGTGGTAGAGGCAGGCACGGTAGATTCATTTAAGATGCATCTGGACAGGTGCATGAGTAAGTGGGGAGCACAGGGATACAGACGCTTAGGAATTGGGCGACAGGTTTACACAGTAGATTTGGATCGACTCTGGCTTGGAGGGCCAAAAGGGCCTGTTCCTGGACTGTACATTTTTCTTTGTTGTTTGTTCTTTAGTTGAGTTTTTTATTTTGAAGTAACAAAGATGAAGGCAGAGTTATGGATGTGATCGATATGAACTTCAGAAAGGTGTTCGACAAAATTTCACATAGTAGACTGATTAGCAAGGTTAGATCTCATGAATAGAGGGAGAACTATGCATTTGGATATAGAACTGACTCGAAGATAGAAGACAGAGGGTGGTAATGGAGGGTTGCTTTTCAGACTGGAGGCTCATGACTAGTGGTGTGCTATAAGGTTCAGTACTGAATCCACTGCTTTTCGTTATTTATATAAATGATTTTGACGTGAACATAGGAGGTACAGTTAGTAAGTTTGCAGATGACACCAAAATTGGAGGTGTGGTGGACAGTGATGAAGGTTACCTCAGGACAATGGGATCAGAGGGCCAATGGGTTGAGGAGTGGCAGATGGAGTTAAATTTAGATATATGTGGGGTGCTATATTTTCGAAAGGCAAACCAGGGCAGGACTTATTCACCTTAATGGTAAGGTCCTGGGGAGTGTGTCTGAACAAAGACACCCTGGAGTGCAGATTCATAGCTCCTTGAAAGTGGATCAGAGGTAGATGGGATAGTGAAGAAGACATTTGGTATGCTTTCCTTTATTGGTCGGTGCATTGAGTACAGGAGTTGGGAGGTCATGTTAAGGCTGTGCTGGACATTGGTTAGGCAATATTGCATACAATTTTGGTCTCCCTACTATAGGAAGGATGTTGTGAAAATTGAAAGGATTCAGAAAAGATTTACAAGAATTTTACCAGGGTTGGAGGGTTTGAGCTACAGGGAGAGGCTGAATACAATGGGGCCATTTTTCCTAAAGTATTACAGACTGAGGAGTGACCTTTATAAAGGTTTACAAAATCATGTGGGGCATGGACGGGGTAAATAGATGAAGTCTTTTCTCCAGATTGGGGGAGTCCAAAGCTCAAAGGCATATGTTTAAGGTCAGATCGTGAAAGATTTAAACGGGACCTAAGGGGCAACGTTTTCATGCAGAGGGTGGTGTGTGTATGGAATGTGCTACCAGAGGAAGTGGTGGAAGCTGGTACAATTACAACATCAGGATTGGCATATGAATAGGAAAGATTTAGTGATATAGGCCAAATGCTGGCAAATGATACTGGATTCATTTCAGATAATGGTTGGTATGGATGAAGCAGACTGAAGGGTCTGTTTCCGTGTTGTATATCTCTATGACTCTGACTCTGTGTCAGAGGTTCTGTTTACTCTTAGAGCTGACTCTGAGAAAGCCAGACCAGTGTGAAGTACTATGCATGTGTAAATGAAGAGTGACTCTGTGGACACATCTTTAACTTGTAAGACAATCAAGGGTGATGGAGAAAAAGCAGGATAGTAGAGTTGAGGATTGTGAAATCACCAGTGATCTCAATGAATGATGGAGTAGATGTAATGAGTCAAATTGTCTACTTTTGCTCCAACATCTTGCAGGTTAGTGGTTTTAAACAGGATGTTCAAAATCATCCACTTTTACGAACAATCTTGTTTAGCATGCTTCCAATTTTAGCATTGTAATAGATTTGCAGGGCATGAGTCATTCCCATAAGCAATGGAATATGTTAGTGTTAACTCTCAAAATAATGCAGCATAAAACAAAATCATTCTGTTTTTCACGCACGCACTTGATATCTACAATTAGTTTCACTCTTTCTCCATAAAACTCTGTAAAACCCACTTTTTTTTAACTTTGTCGTTTTGATTGTGGACTGAAAAGGGAAAAATGTTTTCTGAACTAAGAATTGCTCAAAGATTACCTCACAACCCTGGAGTCCGTTATTGATTAAACATCTATCTGTCTCAGCCTTGAATATACTTAATGACTCAACATCGACAATCTTCTGTGGTAAAGAATTCCACAACTTCACCACCCACAGAGAAAAAGCTCCCTATCTTTTCTGTCTTAATTGGGCAATTCATTATTCTGATTTTAATGCTTCTGATCCTCGATACTCCCACAAGAGGAAACAACTTCTCCACTTTATTTCTGTCAAGTCTATAAGGAATTTTATGTGTCTTTTTTTATTCTTCTAAAATCCAATGAGTATAAGCCCAACCTACCCAAACTCTCCTCATGAGAAAATCTCTCCATACCCAGCATCAACTAAGTGAAACTTCCCTGGATGTCTTCAGTGCTAGTATATCAGCCATGAGTAAGAGGACCAAAATTGTTGACTGTATTCCAGCTGTGGTCTGACTAGTTCCTTGTAAGTTTTCTCAAGACCTCCATGTTGTTATACTTCATTAAGTTTGAAATAAAGACCAACATTCCATTTAACTGGATGTAGGTTTGTTCACTGAGCTGGAATGTTCGTTTTCAGACGTTTCATCACCAGACTAGGTAACATCTCAGTGAGCCTCCAGATGAAGCACTGTTGGTGTAGCCCACTTTCTATTTATATGTTTGGGTTTCCGTGGATTGGTGATGTTATTTCCTGTGGTGACATCATTTCCTATGGTGATGTCATTTCTGGTTCTTTTTCTCAGGGGGTGGTAAATGAGATCCAAGTCAATGTGTTTGTTGATTGGAATTCCTGTTGGAATGCCATGCTTCTAGAAATTCTTGTGCATGTCACTGTTTGGCTTGTCCTAAGATGGATGTTTTGTCCCAATCGAAGTGGTGTCCTTCGTCATCTATATGTAAGGATACCAGTGAGAGTGGGTCATGTCTTTTTGTGGCTGGTTGATGTTCATGTGTCCTAGTGGTTAGTTTTCTACCTGTTTGTCAAATGCAGTGTTTGTTCCAGTTCTTGCAAGGTATTTTGCAAATGACTTTAGTTTTGCTTGTTGTCTGTATAAGGTCTTTCAAGTTCATTAGCTGCTGTTTTAGTGTGTTGGTAGGTTTTGTGGACTACCACAATGCCAAGGGATCTAAGTAGTCTGCAACCATAACTCTATCAACAACCACATTGACTTGGATCCCATTTACCACCCCCTTAGAAAAAGAACAGAAAATGACATCATCGAAGGCAATGCACCTGGCAACTAATGTGCCCTACTTGACTGAAATACTGATCACATTGATATCCAAAGGTCAAATCTTGTTTATGTAATCATTTTATGTGTTGCTGTTCACTCACTTGGCATGAATAAGGTTCTCTCATCAAGAACAGATGCAAGGCAGCCCCTATTAAAATGGCCCCTTTTCAAAATCAAGCAGTGACAAATAACTCGAGCTCAACATCAAAGTAGTGTTAAATGTTATTAATTATTCCTAGTTCTTTTAAAATGGATACTAATACTGATACTTGTGTTTTAATTGTGACATATTTACTCAACCAGAGATAAATTGATGATCAGATTAAATTAATTATCAAAACCAATTGGATGATGACAAAAAAAATCTTTACAGTATAGAAATCAAACTTATTTGACAGCATGTTGAATCCTGGGCTTAATTTCCACATAGTCAGAACCCTGACATCAGGACTTGCTGAATATACTGAGCCTACACTTGCTAACATTGTGTTGGATTGTACAATCTGTTACAATTTAGATCATGATTTTGAGATTCTGAAATAAAAACAAAAGACTCTGGTGGTCTGGCTACCCTCAAATTATAATTTGCACAATAAAGAACCTATCTAAAAAAAATTAGTTCCATGAACTTATTATGCCTTGCATACACTACTATAGCAGTGAAGCGTGAAATGACATCACCAACCCAAGGAAACCTAAACATATAAATAGAAAGTGGGCTACACCACCAATGCTTCATCTGGAAGCTCGCTGAAGATGTTACCTAGTATGGTGACAAAACATCTGAAAATGAACCTTCCAGCTCAGCGAGCAAACCGACATCCAGAACCTCAACCTGAGCTACAAATCTTCTCAAAACTCACTAATTCCATTTACTTTCCCGAATGCCACCTGAACTTGGATGCTAGCTTTTAAATGCTAGATTCATACACAAGGGCCCACAAATCCCAGTTTTCTGCAGTCTTTCTCCTTTTAATAATATTCGTTTGTTCTGTTCTTTCTGCCAAATTGCATAACATTACATTTTCCCCACATACATTCCATCTGTCAAGCTTTTTGCTCATTCACTTGACCAGTCAATATTCCTCTGTTTATTTCTGTGTCACCCACACTTTGTGCCTTCCCATCTACTTTTGTGGCACCCAAGGCTGTCGTCACCGTGGTCTTTTGAGTTTCAAATTATCATTCCATGCCGCGTCTCTGTGTGAATGACATTTTCAAGAAATTGTAATAAAAAAATGTGGTTTCTGGTTTGTTGGCACAATCTACTAGAATTACAAGTAGCAATGTTTTATTTGATAAGGCAGAAAGCTTTCTTCCTACTGGATGGTATGGTGGTTCATGGCTCACAAACTACACTACGGACACACTCCAATGTAATAATAAAAAAAATTACATGAAATCAAACGTTGATTGTATATGCAGTTTACAAGCTATGAAAGGATTGAGAGCTGATTCTGCTGAGTCCAGAAGAAAAGTCATTTTGGCCCATACCCTGATGTGCTCAACTCCAATCTTTCTGTAGATGCACTTTGAATTGGAAATGTTAATTTGGGAAATATCTCCCATTATAAATTGAGTATTTGGTTTCAAGCAATTATTTTTGAGCAAAAGCCTTATTTATGAAATTTAGTGTATTCATTTTGAGAGGGAATAACTTGTACAGAGCTGAATTTTCCAAGAGGTGGATCTGTCATCGGATGATTATATTGTGTGGTGCCATCTGTTGGTATGTTCATCATTCATGAGATATAATCAGACAAACAAGTTATGTCCTTTGCAGCAGTTACTCTGGTGATGATAAACACTCAGAATTAAATGTAGCTGAATAGCCCCACCAAGAGAAAGGAAAATAATCTCTCATTTTGCATATGTTTTAAGTCGGATGGAACAGATCTTTATTACCAGGAAAACTACAGTTGTTCACAAAGTACAAATAGCATGTTAACACCAAGGATTTCTCAGTGAGCTATTGATTAGAATGATTTATTAAACAACTGCATGCATTGATTGAATTTAAAACCGTCCATAATCTGCTGTCAAACTAACAGGGAAGCTTAGGTTAAACATGTATTGAATCTTGGTGAGACCACATTTAGAATATGGCAGACGGTCTGCATTCCACATTATTAAATTAATCTAAAATCATCAGAGAAAGTGAAAACAAAATGTATGTGTGATATGAGAGCAGAGGGGAAAGCTGAATAATTTTGAGGTTCTTTTCCACAAGTAAAGGCTGAGGGTTGATCTGATAAAGATCTTCAGGTAACAAAAGGGAACAGAACAGACATATAGAAAATGGGCCTGAGGCTAATGCTTCTGCTTGATGTGCTCACTTGGGGAAAGGTCTCACAAAATGGTGGACCTTTCTCTCAGATTGAAGGGTGGCACATGGTAAAAACAATAACTGCAGATGCTGGAAACCAGATTCTGGATCCGTGGTGCTGAAAGAGCACAGCAATTCAGGCAGCATCCAACGAGCAGCGAAATCGACGTTTCGGGCAAAAGCCCTTCATCAGGAATAAAGGCAGAGAGCCTGAAGCGTGGAGAGATAAGCTAGGGGAGGGTGGTGGTGGGGAGAG